>NW_010973187.1:3865975-3866313 GCF_000737465.1 Haliaeetus leucocephalus
AATACAATACAGCAAAGAGGAAACAGTCTAGGTGGTTCCTGGAGTGTGTGGAAGATACTTCCTGACACAGCTGGTGAGTGAGCCAACTAGGGAAGGCACCCAGCTGGACCTGTTGTTTGTGAACAGAGAAGGACTTGTGGGTGATGTGGTGGTTGGAGGCCATCTTGGGCATAGTGATCACGAAATGATAGAGTTTTTGATTCTTGGAGAAGTAAGGAGGAGGGTCAGCAGAACTGCTACCGTGGGCTTCCATAGGCCTGTTTAGGAGTCTGGTTGACAGAGTCCCTTAGGAGGCCATCCTGAAGGGCAAAGGAGTGCAAGAAGCCTGGACATTCTTC
>NW_010973187.1:3868092-3908837 GCF_000737465.1 Haliaeetus leucocephalus
GGGACATGGTTTAGTGGTGGACTTGGCAGTGTTAGGTTAATGGTTGGACTCAATGATCTTAAAGGTCTTTTCCAACCTAAATGATTCTGTGATTCTATGATTTTGCAGGTCAAAGGCAGCAATCCCAGTCTGTCACCATATGGGCAAGGTGTAGGTCACCAAATCAGGCAGCACTGTAAATCACCAGGTGGAGGTTGGACTCAGAGAATCCCATGGAATTGTCCAGGCTTTGAAAAATAAAACAGTAAAAGGTGTGTTCTTAACTCAATTGCCTTAGGGGCATTAGCAAACTCCATTTCAAACAGCGCTGAAAGCAAAGTGAGGTACCTGGGATGGCATCTCAAAATGAATCCCACCTGACCTCAAGTGGTTAACTCCCATGAGTTCCCAGGTTCCTTTGTCTCTGGTGTTATTTTAGTGACAGCAAGCTCACAGCAGTTAAGAATGCACTTTTTTTTGTAGTATAGGCATCTCCTCAGTTATGATTCATGTCATTCTGCTGCATAGGCTTATTGAAATTCCTCAACATGTCACTCATCCTCAAGGCTTCATCACACTGTGTGAGTATGACTATAAAACTGTGCTGAAACAGAATTAATATGGGACTTGCATTTATTGTCATTTCTATGCAGCTGAACTTCGCTCTGATAGGCAAAACTCGTAGTATAATTTGATATGGAGTGACCAACATAAAGGTTGACTTACAAAAGTTTTATTTCAATATTTGTCTTGATTTTGACTTCCTAGTCTGTCCTGTTGAACACATTTTGCCATTATCATTTTGTTAGACAGTGATTTGAAAATGTGCCTGGTTATATAGAAGATCTCAGCAACATCTTTCTGATGTACTTTCTCTCCATTTTGTGACCCAGGGCTTGCTGTTGGTCTGGATCCACAAGGCTATGGGAACCCTGATTTCTGCTGGTTGTCTGTTCATGACACCCTCATCTGGAGTTTTGCTGGGCCCATCGTAATTGTTGTAGTTGTAAGTATGGTGGAGGTGGCATCCAGAGCTGCCTCTTCCTTACTGCTACCTTTTCTTTTCTGTTTTGTCAAACAGTAGTCATAATGCAAAGCAACTGTATTCTTTACATTTGAAGCCAATGTACTTGAGGTTGCCTCTTTTGCTTAAACAGATAAGACATGAGCTAAGCTCCTGGAAATCAGAGGGCTGCTTGCCAGTGCAAAGATTGCTTGTGGAGCGATGGCTGTATGGCCAGAAACCTATTTATTTTTTCCCATTTGCTTTGTTCTATGTTTGAATGGTTGGTTGGTGGTGAGCTTATTAAACAAATCAACAAAATGAGCCATAACAAGTCACTGCATCCAGAAGTCCTAAAGGAATATTAAATAATTCAAATTTGAGGAATTTTAAAGAATGGGCTGGTGTTTAACTTCTCCCTTAAAGCCTCCCTCAGTAACAGAGCACCAGGAGATAAATATTCGTGGTGTGACTCTATCTTGAATACCAAGGGCAGTTCTGGTTTCCTCATCTCACAAAGTATGAAGTAGACCTGGAAGCAGTGTAGACTGTGGTCACGAGTCATCAGAGACATGGGAGAACCCCCACGGGAGGGCCAGCTAAGTGGACTAGGAGCCTTCAGCCTAGAGAAAAGAAGGCTGCAGAGAAGGGGGGGAGGGAGGAGCCTATAACAGCATGGTGATCTCGGGAAAATGACTGTGGAGCCAACCATTCAGTGTCTTTTCCAACAGAAGTGGTAGCAGGAGACAGCAGATTCAGAACAAACAGGATGAGCTGCATTGTTTCTCCACAGCGAGTTAAGTTAGAAACTCCCAGAAACAGGGCGATGGCGGTGGTAAAGCTCTGCACGGTTTTGGATAGTGAATGACCAGACAAATTCTCTGCATTGATACTCACTATGAGTGATTAAATACAAATGCACCACCCCACCTAGTACATCCCAGCTGTGGAAATCAGTGGAGTCTGGAGGAGTATTCAGAGGAATTATCACTATATGCTTTCTCTGTTATTGTATTCTTATATTCTGGTTTGGCCCAGCTGAAACAGGGTGCTGGGCTGAGTGGACTCTGGTCTGTACAAGGACAGCCATTCTTGAGTTTTTATCTTTCACTCAAGCCTCTTTGCATAGGGCCATCTTGCTGGGTTTCATCCAGATCAAGTCCCAGAATGTTCCTGACTATGTTGGCTTGAAACAAGATGAATCATGGAATGAAGGAAAAATATTCTTGGCACCATGAACCATTTTAGGATAAAAATTGCGTTTTCACTGAAACCTGAGCTCTAACAAATGTACATAAAGAATCCATGCTGTTATTTCAATTTCTCTTTCAGGTAAACACTGTCATCTTTATACTAGCAATGAAAGCATCGTGCAGACGAAGGCAACGTTCATTTGAAAAAACTGGAGTCATGTAAGTTTGGGTTCAAAAACCTATAGAAAAAGTTCTGGCCAGGAATAAGAAGGAAACAGAATTGCCTAAAAGCAAGTGTTGGAGCAGGAAATAGAAAAGATATTTGGAGGAGACAATTAGCATTGGTAGAGGCAACTGGAGCTGCTTCACTAGCGCCTGTTCCTGGGGTTCCCTTGGAGGCTCTGTAAAACCTCCACCACGGTTCTCTGCACCACCACCAAGTGTAGGCACGAGAAGTGAGGGGAGAGGGAAAGGTCTGGTCTCTGGATGGTATCATTACAGTCCTTCCAGATCTTTCGTCATACTCCCTACTACACTGTCACTTCACCTCTGCCCGTGGTATGACCACGTAGATGTAATTCTGGGTCTCCCTGTGCTCACCCGTTGCTCACAAAGGTCTCCCCTCACAAATGCCTGGGTTACCAGCCATGTCGTGGCAGAGACCCGTTGAGGTTCCTGTGCTGAGGGCCAGCCAACCTCCCCCTATCCTGCTCCCGGTAGGACAAGCAGAAAGCCTCACAAGCTGCAACCTGCCGCCTTCCCGAGCTGCTGTGGCAGCCTGTTCCCATTAACGTGTTTTGCCCAAAGCTCAGAATTTACCTGTGAACTGAAATGTGATTAGCTAGTGGCAAGACAGCCCTTTTTTTTTTCAAATGGGTAGCTGTATGAGATTTCAAAAGATGACTTCTGGCTATTTATTCAGCCCTGGCTGTTGGGTAATTTTTTTGTTTCTTTTTTAAATCTCCCTAAATAAATGGAGTATAATTGCTACTTAATGGCACCTATTTTACTCATAATACAAAACTTTTGCCACTAGAATTGTGGCCATCTTTTGAAAGTGTCTGTGGAAATAATGTTTTTAAGCAAACAAATATTCCCCTGAGTGCCCTCGATACAAAACCTTGGTCTGTAATGTTGAGAAGGAATGTGAGAGTGAACTTGACAAACAGAAATGAGACGGATGTGGCCTTTTACGGCCCAGATGTCTTCCTCAGAGTCAACAAGGCTGAACAGCATGGACTTGGCAAACAGCCTGATTTGTTTAAAGAAAACCTTGGTAAAAAGAAATCACCTTTTTCTTACCTGAATATGCTAAGTCATTGAGTAGTGCAATGAGAGATTTGGGAACTGGGAGCTGGTGAACACTGCCCTAATTTTCCCAAAGGGCCTTTCCAGTTGCCAAATTGTTGGGCACGTAGCACCGCCTGTGCAGAGAAGTTGGGCTGTTCTCTTGTATCCTGTCCCACTGCAAGTGCCCATCTGTGTTTGCTTTACAGCTCTGTGCTGCGAACGGCATTCCTGCTCTTGCTGCTCATCAGTGCCACATGGCTGCTGGGGCTGATGGCAGTGAACAGCGACGTCATGACGTTTCACTATCTCTTTGCCATTTTCAGCTGCCTGCAGGTAAGTTGGATGGCATCTTGTCTGTGGTAGTCGTTGGGGAGCACGCTGCTGAACCCAGACCTCCAAAAATCTGCTAAACATGAGCTAACTTCAGAAGAAGAGAGGTGTCAAGTACAATTTTTGCATTCTTTTCTCAAAGAGAGGGTTCTTTTCACCAAAACCATAACTTTGAGTAATTGCATCTCTCATTTTTAGTCATTCTAAAGATAAGTGCTCTACTATTGTAACGTGTGACAGATAAATAACAGTAGGCAATTATACCTCTATCATTCTGGAGACAAAGTCTTTGTTACTGTCTTCTGTGTGCTCATTGTTAAGAGTCATTCTGTTGCTACCGCAAACATGAGACTGTTCTATTTCACCCGAAGTGGATGGCTCCAAGTTCAAGGCTTTCACAAATTAAGTTACTGTTTAAAGAAATGAGTCAAATAATGATTTTAAAATACAACTCGTTGCATTAGGGTTTTAGTAGGTTGCCTGTCCTAGTGTACACACTCGTTGATTAAAGTTGCAGAAAATAGTTATTTGTAGGAGACCTGGCATGGAAGTAGTCATGAAGCTTCATGTTGGTCACAATTTGAATGTGACCAAGGATGACAGTAACTGTCCTGGCAAGTGCCTCCAGTATTAAAACAGCTAGTGCTAGCTGCAGCACAACAGCCACAAATTGCAGCCAAACAAAAAAAGAAGTCTGTCAGGTCTCCTCCAGAGATGACTGTCCATGCCCTGGAAGCACACCAGATAGGCCAGCCTGGAGCAAGGTTATTTTGCCACTGCAATTGGTATGCTCTGAAATAAATACACCTGCTCAGGCTGTAGAACCAGGCTTCCACAAGCCTAAACAAAAATTAAATTAAATATAAACCTGATGAGAGGGAAGAAAGTCAGCAGCTGGAATTCTCCAAACTTGCCCAGAGAGGCACAGTGGTATGTGGCGTTTCACGTCATTGCCTTCTTTGAACTTGTATTTTTAAAGAGACATTTATGTGAATTTTATTAATGAATAATCCCAAAGTGCTAATGCCAGCTAAGATTGCATTTGATTGAATGTTTGGAAAGTGAGCTTGAAGTTTAAAGTTACTCTAAGTCAATTGCTTTGGCTGAAATCGTGAAATGCAGGCATCTTGTGATGTTGGTACAGCTGCAACTTCATGAGTGACTGGCTTCTATGTACTATACCTCCAACCAAAATTGATAACAATTTGGCAGCTGCATGAATTCCCTCAGAGCAAATACATCTGACGGCACACACGTGCATGCCCCCTGCCCACAGTGAAAGCTGTTAATGTGTGTTCCTGGTAGCCAAAAACTGCCCAGCCCTTGGGATTTTAGTGATTTTCCCACCAGGAGGTATTGCTGAACCAAGGAACGTATGAGGCAAAAGTTGGGACCTCTCTGCCTCCAATATCCGTCCATGTCTCACAAGGCTTTCTAAAGTTCTCTTAGCAACAACAGTATTAAGGACACCTACCAGACAAGTTCCCCATTTCCAGCGGTTTTCACTAAAGGCTATGATATTTTTTATGTGCTGCTATTGATTTTGTCTCATCGTCAGTGTAAAAGCTCTAAAATCTTAGTGCAAGTAGAACCCTGAAACTCCCTGCCATGTCTTCCAGTGGGACATTGAGGTCCCTGTTGGATATTTTGAGAAGAAAGTTTCTTCCCAAATGACAAGGGAGGGTGGCACCTACCACAAGCTCTGCTCTGTAAACCCTGGAGGAACACTTCATTGTGTATATTTTCCCAGGCCTTTTATGTGCATTTGAACTTGGAAGGAAATTATGAAGAAGTCCGAGGAGATCAATCAATGTCATTTCAGTAAAAGACAGAAAATAGTTATTGCTATTGAAATCATGGTCTGTGAAGTAGAATTCAGCAGTTGTTTCAAAACAGCTCTTCTCTAATATCTGTATTTGCAGTTTGGCAGTAATAAATCATTTACATTTATTCTTCCTCTCTCTAAAACGATCCAGGGGCTGTTCATTTTCTTCTTCCACTGCGTATTTAACAAAGAGGTCAGGAAGCACTTGAAGAACACTTTAACTGGGAAGAAACCTCTTCCAGACGATTCCACTGCAACAAGAGCTACATTATTAACTGTAAGGAAAAAACCCATCCTTTTGCTGGCAGAAGTTACCTAAAATAAACTTGTAGGTGGCTTGTCTGTAATTAAGTGAATTGTCTGATCGCTTTCAGTGACTTGTACAAAGATTACTGATATACAAAGATTACTCTCAAAACTTTTGATTACTATTTTAATTAAAACTTTTGAGAGGAGAGAGTTCTTTTCCTCAGCATCAAAAACCACTTGGTTCCTTCATAACTTAATACATTCGTGGGTAACGTGGGCTTTTGGTAGGATCATTCACTATTGCTTTGTGTCTTCTTTTTTTTTTCTTCAGCGATCTCTGAACTGTAACAACACATATATAGAAGAGCCAAATATGTATCGCACAACTATTGGGGAATCCACTGTCTCCCTAGAAAGCACCGTCAGGTCAGCCAAGAGCCACAATAGCTACCTTGCTTATATTCTCAGGTAATCAGGTGGCAGGTGCATGGCTTCCAGGTGCTTGCCTTTCCCTTTTCATTGCTCTTGTGGAAAACAGAAATGTTGTGGTTCAAATGCTACTTGTTTTATATCTTAACAGTTCTGTTTTATGTGACTGTCGTTTTCTTTCGTGCATTTTCTTTTGCATGCATCTTCAGTGGGGAGTTCCAACAATGCAGTGGTTAACATAACTTAAGTTAACTATATGGGCCGTGCTGCTTGCCTGTTAAAATTCAGACGTGCCTCAAGGAGTGCAATTTAGCTTATTAACTTCAGGCTTTTTCAGAGTGTGATTCATGTGGCCGAAGGCAGACAGCTACATTAGGATCACCTATGTCTTGTTGTAAAAGTGACCACGTTGACAGTCAAGCACAGGCTGGCTAGTATCCACTGCAGCTGTTTGCGTTTGACTGGAAGAATCTCATCTGCATGTCTGCCTTGTTGTTAAGAACAGTAAAGTAACAAAGAAAGTTGTCCTCTGTTTTTGTTCTCAAAGGGATGAGGCTGCTCATAAGCTCAGTGGATCCTCAAGTCAAGCAAGGGCTGGTCAGACTGAAGCAGATTCCTCCATTTTTCATAGGAATCCATCAAAATCCAATGGTAAGAATTATTTCTAAATGTTTTGGCCCGGTTGTACACCTTCTCCTTCTCAGCACTTTTTTCAAAGGCTTCTGTAATAGGAAGAATAGTTAGTCTGACTTGGTGTGTCTCATTCTTGTTATGCTCTTGGCATAATGAGCTATGCAATGGCTGCCTTACTAGGGAATCCTGGAATGGAAATATCATGTATCTGCTTCTTGTGATGGTTCAGTTTTCATCTGACAGCTGTCACAGCTGTTGACAGTTTCTGGCGTCCCCTTCCTTTCTCACAAATTATGTGCTGTTGCTCTTGATTTTTAGTTGGAGATCTTTTAACGTTTGAGTCCTTGAGGCAATATCCTCCTTTACTACAGTGTGTTTCGTACAAGAAAATCAGAAGTGTCTCGTGTCTGATTTCCTTTCCTTTGGGTCTTGACGTTAAATTTTGTTGCCTTGTAGCAGTTTTTAAGTTTTTTTAAGTGCATTTGCAGATTCTTGATATTTCTAGGTACCTTGGTTTGCCTGTGCGTTGTGTTGATTAAGATCCTATGGAGTTACTGTTCTGCCTATTGAATAATGAAAAAAGTGTCCCCATTCTGTTCTGCACCTCCCATGCACATAAAAGGTCCTGCCCACTAGCTGAGCTGAGCAGTTGTGCTTCTCATAATTACTTAGATGGATGCTGCAGTCCTTGTGAATTAATCCTATGTACACTTACGGATGTAAGAGCTCATCCCTGGCACGGCCTGAACCAGAGGCCTGCCTTTTCTTTCTCCTTGTGCATTTGTCAGATTTGTTCAACTCCTGTCCACACTCTCATCACTTTGTTTCCCCTTTCCGCATTTGTAGAACACGATTCAGACTCTGACAGTGAACTGTCCCTCGATGAACACAGCAGCTCTTATGCCTCCTCCCATTCATCGGACAGTGAGGAAGATGGGCTCGAGACGGAGAAAAAGTGGAACACATCTACTTCCAAAAATAATGAACGTGGCCCAATCCACAGCACACCCAAAGGTACTACCAATGTGAGGGGAGAGCAGTGGATTTATTCCCTTCTATAAAATAGCTTTAGAGTAGATGGGACAAATTTGCCAGTCTACCATACAGCTGAGACAGCATCCTTACCACTGTGCCTTGCTTCTGCAGAGATCCTTGTTGTCCCCAGCTTAGAGACCTTTCTTCCTTCCAAAGGCTTGTTCACAGGAGTGGCTGAGCACAAGTAAAAGGATGCTTCAGCAAATCTGCAACTTACGGTGCTCAGGCAGAGAGTGTGCTTTGCAGGCAGGTCCCAACAGCACTTGGCAATGGTGCTGCCCTGCCAGCAAAGTCTCATATGAAGGAAGAAGAAGAGGAGGGAGAAGCTGGTTGTTTTGAGGGCAGGGGGAAGAAATACCTGCCTCTCCTCATGCAATACAGGCATGTGGATTTAGTGGTGTCAGGTAGATCCTGGAGCTAAAGAGCTGGAGATCACTGGCCATTAATATCAATACTGTGTGGCAGGGTGCAGGCATTTCTAGGCATAGTTCATCTTGTCCTAAAGATAGTCAGCTTTGACTGACAAACGTCCAGACTGTGTGCTGGTGCTCTGCATAGGCACAGCATAAGGTGCCTTGGGTGCCCTCACCCTTAAGAAGCCAACCTCCCCAAGGAGCCGGTGGGATCACTGGCCCTGGACAGTTGAGAGGGCAGGTTTGCCTCACACTTCTCCGTAATAGAGCCAGTGACCTTGCTCTGGGAAGGGTTTGGACACCCTGCCATCCTACCAGGTGTGTTTTTGGGGGCTCGCTGCACCCTGAGGGCAGTGCAGTCCAGGAAGGATCAGCTGAACATTTGCTCTGGTTTGACACACAACTCCTCCCCAGCCACAGGGAACAGGACTGGCTGTGCAGTGGTTAAGAAAACATATCAGAAGTGGTTTTCGAGCTAGTGTTTTTTTGCATTGCAGTTGATACCCTTCCCAATCATGTGAAACCCTATTGGCCCACAGAGTGCGTAACGGCCAGCGACAGTGAGGACCCCAGTGGGAAACAGAAACTCAAAGTCGAGACCAAGGTCAACGTAGAGCTCCACAGGGAAAACCAGGTGAACCACAGCAATGAAGCACCGCAGGACAAGGAGAACGAAGGGCAGCAGAAGGAGAACAGACCTCTGTCCCACCAGAATAACCAGCAGCCAGAGCAGAGGAAAGGTAGTGCAGCCAGTCTTGCCTCACAGCTGGACTGGAAGGCTGGGGGGTTAATGAGCATTAATTAGTTCATATGGTAGCTCTATCAGGGAAGAACACTTTCCAAATGGCTCCAACCTGTGTAACCAGATACACCATGGGAAGTTAGCAGGTAGTTGCTGAAGTCTAATCTTTTGGTTTTGAAATAAAGTGACAAACTAGAAGTCTGATTAAGAAATATAAAATATCGCTTCTTGGATGTGTTCAGCTTGATAAAGGAAATTACTGATACGTTTCAAAATTCTCATTATTCCCTCTTTTCCCTGACAGGCATCTTAAAAAATAAAGTCACCTACCCTCCCCCGCTGGTGGATAAGAATATGAAGAATCGACTGCGGGAAAAGCTATCGGATTACAATCAGACCACGATCTCATCCAGGAGTACTTCCCTGGGGACAAATGATGGGGTCCGCTCTCCCTCGGACTCGGGGGTGACAGTAAAAAATGCTCGGAGGGAGCAGTCTCGAGACCAGCTCAACGGCATGGCCATGAACGTCCAAGTGGGAACAGGACATGCTGACACCTCAGACTCAGAGTAAGTGCCACACTGGGATGCCCTGGCAGACCTCACATGGCTCTGTCTCTCCCTCCACTTTCCAGTCCCAAACTCCCACGTAAGCAAGGATTTCACCTGGTGACTGGACCAGAGTCCTGCACCAGTGACTGTCCTGATGGCTTCTCCATACTGTGTCCCGAAGCCACAGTGTTTCACTGATGGAGAAGGCCAAAATAGGTATCACGGGCAAGGTGCCATGACAGACACCTGTTACCGGTCACCCTGGCATCCTCCGACTTGGCAAGCTGATGTGTTACTGGCACTCTGTGGACTAGAGCAACCTAGCTCTGCCCCGTCATCTTGCCATGGGACTTGCTGCACTTGGCATGGTGCCCCCTAGTCACAGCAAACTGAGCTCCCACATCCACATGAATTATCTATCCCTTCCCTGCCTGGTGAGCTGCCGAGGTCATCGCCTTCCCCAGCCCTTGGCTACACACATCACCAGAACAAGGATGGGCTTTTTCCACTCCCTCATGCTGCCAGGCATCTGAGATGGTTTACCAATGCCCACCTGTGGTCCTGAGAGCTATGCATGCCCTCAGGGATGCTCTGCTCGGGACTACCCCCTGCTCCTGCTTCTGTGCCCTCAGCCCCTCACCTTCACCCCCCTTGGACCATGGGAACATTTGGTTTCCCCTCTGTTTTTCACCTGTTCTCCCCTTTTGTGTCAGGGAGAGTGTTTGGGGCCATTAGGGACCTATCACTAACGGGGTGCAGTTAATGTGGCCAGTACCAGGTACAGAAGGAGGAGGAGAAGCAGAGGGTAAACATGGAGCAGCACTTCTTGATGCATGTCCAGTAAGACCGGCAAGAGCTGTGGGTGTCTGGCAGCCAGCAGGGAGCAGGGCGGGTGGGGGCAAGACCCCAGCGAAGAGGACCCCTGAGGAAGTCCAGTGTTTTGGTGGGGAAAGGAGCTAGGCTGAGAGGAGCATGGCATGGGTGTCCACTGGGCAGAGGGAAACCATTGCTGGGGCAGGAGATCCAAAGGCTGTAGAGAAAGTGCCGTGTCAAGCTACTGACCCTAAATTACCAGGTGCACAATTCCCACCCACTGCCTGGCGATCAGTGTGCATATTTGCCATTGTAAACTAAATTAAACGTTAACAAAAGGCTGAGCAAGCTCTCAGCCAAAAGGTATTCTCAGAAACCTTGTTACTTGTCACATCAATTCTTGCACTTAAAATGAGGAAAATAGCCATATGTAAAGTCTGCGCAAACAACTTATGCATATAGACTCATTTTTTATTAACACAAATAATAGTATCGTTCTTTCTCCAAACCAAGAGAAAATTTCTCACCCAGCTTTAACTCTGACATTGTCCCACTGTGCTTTAGGCACCCATGTTGTCTGGGTGCACAGACCATTCCCAGCTCACTATAAAAGTGCCTCTTTGGGTTGCCAGGAGATGAAATATATCCTGGTTAGCCAGGAAACAGAGATGTTTTTAACAAGTGATAACTACTTGCCGCTACCAGGTAATACAGTCATTACTGGAGAATAACTAGCCAGTTTGTACTAAGCGACTGTTTTATCTCCACACCTTTTGCATAATGTAAAACGCTGCTGTTGGACAGCAGATCGCATGAATGTCTGAAATACCAGGTTTCTAACAGCTTGTAAGATTTGTGTGTGAACCTTGCATCTTCACCTAAGCCTTAGCCAAATACAAGCCCTCTGTAGAGCTTCCTCTAAAGAGTGCATCTTGTGTACTACCTGGAAATGTTTCACCCAGCTGGTCTTGCCCTCCAGGGCAGCATCCCCCTTGCAAGCGTTGTATTGGCAAGGCGTGGTAAATTCACGGAGCATGAGCCCTTACTAGAAGGGATTAGGTGGTTTCGGGTGGAGTGGTTTGCCTGTGCCTGTTTAACCCTAAGCCTGCATGCTTACTTCTTCTCACTAACAGAGGCAGTAACGAAACTTCAATTTGAACCATCAGGAAACTGTGATCGCTGCTGCGTGGTTCTGGACTCCTCGCCGCAGGGTCACCTCGGACTTCGTCAGAGTGGCCGCATAGCGAGGAGGACAAGGTGGGCATTGATTCCCACATGGTTTCACGTTATGGCAGACTCCTGACCGCTCGCGGCGGAGACACAGTGCCCGGATGCACCTGCTATAAGGCTGCTGTGTGGTACTCTCTGCGCGGCATGAACCCGTGCCAAAACGCATGGAAATGGCCACAGGGATGCACTGTGAGGGCCAGATACCTGCTTGCAGTGCGGACAGTGCTACAGGGTTTGTTTATTACTGGGGAGAATCAAGGAAAAACACATTATTATCGCAGTGGACGTATAGTAAGTCAATCCATCAGCCTTAAGACAAGCACCAGGAGACATCTCTTGTGGAGTTTTGTCCGGCTACAGCGTGAACCCTTCGGCTTGCTGGGCTCTAGGGAGGAATATCCCAACAAGTGTCCTTTCGTTTCTATGCCAGCATCTCTGTCCACCCCTCTATGGACACGTCGTCTTAAGAAAAAAAAAATCCTTTATATATATATATAAAAAGTGTAGATACTTTTATATATTTTGTATGGTGTTGCTAAAGAAAAATTTCCTTTGTATATTTTACATTTATACTGATCTTCTTAATTTGATAATAGGAAATCAATTAAAAGAGGTTTTGATATTTTTTATATGAACATTGCACAATTTTACTTGAATTTGGCATTTGATAGAGTAACTGAGGTTTGCATGGAAGCCACCTTAAGATGCAATGCAGTTTTCAAAGTAATACAGTAAAGATTACATCAAAATCTATGACTAATTTATAAGTTTTGTTGACAGATTTTGGAACACTTTAAGGACAGAGTATGTTTTTTTCGTAACCTCTTCTAAAACCCACAAAAAATGTTTTGATTTTTCATTTCTTGGTGTTTTGACGTCTTCTCCCAAGTGCATTGAAATGTTCAGCAACTGAACTTCAGGACTAAAAATAAGTCTTATCTTTATCTAAGATTTCAACACAGTCCTTGCCTGGAAGAAGTCAAATAAATATTTCCCCTACCAAGAACAAGAAAACAAGTGGTGTCATTGCATGATAGGTTTTGACTTTGGTCTGGCTCTGCGACAAAACAGCGCTCTGCGTGTCCCAAGAAGAGGGCCCTCCTCCTGTGGGGCAAGTTCTGCCTCAGGCGCAGTATTTTATTTTGCTGTTAATGTCTTTCCCACTGGAGGCAGCACGTTGCTAATCAAAGCAGAAATGCGAGTCTTTAAGGATGTCCAGGTTTCACTGCCCAGCTCTTTGACAAAGCCCTGGCCTTCTCAGTGTTTCAAAAAGCACATGGATGGCTTAAAGTTTCGTGTTTCCCACAAACTATGCTGGTTTCACAAGTATAGGAAAGTTAAGCGTGGCCTCTCCACTGTCTTCACCTTCCTGCAGTGTTTACAGGAACAGGAAAAAGAAGATGTGAAAAAGTTTGCATCCAACAGCATGGGGCAGAGCTCTGCTGGCAGCTCCCCGTGGTGGGAATACGCGACTCAAAGGGCAGCAATGGTGTGGCCATGACCTGCTCTCCGCTGCCAAGGCTTTCAGGAGCTCCTCGCTCACTGTAGCAGCCCTTTTGGCTTTCATTTGTGTAACTGTGTGTGTTGAAAGGGAAAAAAACAGAAAATCAAGCTAAATAAAATGCAGGAGTTGAGGAAAAAATGAAATAATATGTACTGTAATCTTGGTTTCATTATATTCCTATGCATTTTCAAATGTATCAGGGAGGCCTTTGGAAGCGGAGAGGGAGGAAGGTTGCTGTTCCTTTAAAAATTATGCAACATATTGTGTGACATTTTCTGACTGAAAAAAGTTTTGAATGTTTTAAGGGTCTGGCACTTGGCTGTGTGCTCAGGCATTGTGTATAACCCACACTAGTTGTTTTTACATCTGTGTATGTATATTTTGTCCCAGTGAGATGTAGGTAGTTTTTATTTTGATCAGAATTGTTGCAGTAAATGAGGGTCAGTTGTATTAATGGCAAAAAAATTAAAACCTATTTTTATGACTTTTTAAAAGCTTTATGGCAGATTAGGCACTGGAGGTTGTTTTTTTTTTTAACAAATGTATATTTATTAATGTGCAGAACACTGGAATTGCAGCACAGATGAAAGAATTTACAATAAATTAAGACTTTTTTTTTGAACTTGTATTCTTTTGGTGGTTTATTTTAAGTGCAGTACAGATGCACAGGGTCCAAATGGCATTTCCTGGGGTTTAGAAAGTAGCAGGAGGGAGGTAGATGTACCCGTCACTCTCACCAAGGAAGCAGAGGCTGTAAAGCATCAGCCGCCAGCACTGCTCCCTGCGGGGTGCTCCCAGCCCTGGGTGGTATCTCATGGGGAGTTTGCTTCGGGTGGATGGATGGATGGAAGACACACACACACCCCCAGTGCAGTTTGCTGGCACAGGGTACCACCGCATGCATTGCTTTTCCGTCCAAACCCGCGGCATTTCTCACACCTGGGAAACAGTCCATGGAAGAAAAACACCCTCCACTAACCTGGAGCAAAGCGGACCGCCAGGAAAGCACTGGGTTTAGAAGAGGAGGTTGGAGAGGAGCTAGAAGGGTGTGAGGCAGCCAGCCCAGCCCATTAAAGCCTGCAATGAGAAGGAACTTTTTGGACATTCTTGGCTATGTTCTTGGCTTTCTCAAGCCAAATGAGGCCAAGCCATGGTCTTGCTCACTCTGTACTTTTCAGGCTGTTGTGCAAGTCTTTGTTCACGCATCTCACAAAGCACAGCAGTGACCTGCACATGTCTGCCAGCTTTCTGGAAATACAAGTATTTCTCAGTATCATCTGGCCAACTTTTCCATAAATGTTTCTAGACATTAGGCTATAAACTGGGAGTATGTGAGGTCAGGTGGAGAGGGTCTGGTTACTGTCATGATTTAGGGGCAAAATCAAAGACAGGATCTTCAATTTGCAAACAGCTCTGCCAAAACATGCCATTAAACAAACCCAAGCAATTAGCCCAAAGGGAAACTGTTCTAAATTTTATTGTACAAGTTCATTTTTTGGTGTAACACTAATACTTGAGTTTGTTCGCCAGTATTAGTTCACTTTACTGTGGAAAAGCATAAATAAGCTGAGGCTTATTTATTATTCAAATAATTATTCACAGACCAGCCCGTGATCCTGTCTCCAGTAATGGCCAACAGCAGAAGTTTAGGAAAAGAGGATTATCAGCCAGCCACACATGACATGGCGAGGTGGCCCCAGCAGGGTCCACAGCCCCAGCATGCTGCAGCTCAGGGCGCCCCAGCAGAAGGGGTTGTGCTTGTCTCCAGCAGCCCATTCTTTCCTGCAGTAACATGTCCTGTTGTGTTTTGAACCCACATAAACTTCTGGTATGCAGTGGGTTGCCTGATTTGGTCACAAGCAGCAAGAAAAAATTCTTACTCGTCTTCAGCTTCATTCCTGTCCCCTGCAATGAACACCTTTGCCGCCTGCACCATGAGAGGCAGTGAGCAATCGTTTCTCAATCACCTTCTCCAGGTCAAAGAGGAAGTGCTCCATCCTAGAGCACATGGGTTGTCGCTTTCTACCTGAACAGCTCGGATCTCTGTAATTGTTCCTTGTGCAGAAATCCTGCTGTACCTTTTAGCCTTCCTTCTTGTCCTTCTTCAGCCCCTTCCCAGGTCTAATGTAGCCTTTCTGGAGATGGCAGAGAGAGAGAAGAGACCAGAGCAGCCCACAAAATGCGAGCAGTAGGCCTACCAACAACCAAAAAAAAAAAAAAAATTTTCCATTTCATTCCCTTTTCTTGTCCTAATCTTTACAATGACATTTGGCATAAGCAAATTGTAAGAAAAAGGACTCCCAAAGAGATGGACCAGTGGCAGCATCATGGCACAATAAGGCTGCAGTAACCTAAGCGATCACATTGCCCAGCTGCTCCAACAACCTGGGATAACTGGGGATTTGTCTAATGTTCTTAAAAAATCTCAATGACAATTCCAGTACATCTGCAAATAGCCTGTAATAGGACTTCATAGCATGACGAGTTAGTTTGTCCATATACTTATGTCATGCTTAGATGCACAGCTCAGCTGCAGAGGATGCTGCTGCTGAGGTCTGGGGGGGGGTCACAGAAAAGAGATCCCCCAGCAGCCCAGGTGAGATGTTATCATCATCCACACCAGCGTCACCTGCAGTGCCAGGGCCAGTCTGGGATGCATTTGGGCTCCACAGCCTCTTCTGCAGAGCTTCTGCCTTGCCTTTATGCTCCTGTTTGCACATACGCAGCTCAGTTTTCCTCCCTGTAAGTAGCAGTTTACACTGGATTAATTTTCCATTTTAGTTTCTTGATTTTGGGATCCATTCTCCAGCTTCTCATACTCATTTTGGATTTTAGTGCTGTCCTTGAGGATGCCTGGAGTCCTTTGGCAGCATCTGCAGCCTTTACAAGCTACCTTTTATTTCATCATTCAAACTGTGAATGAAAATATCAAATAAAACTAAGCCCAAGGGGGCTCTTGTAAAACTTCTCTTCTTGCCAAGCAAGTTTTGCACCTACCTCATACCGATTAACGTCAGCCCACACTGACTGTGTTTTGCATATGAGAATACAGCGTGGGATAGTGTCAAACAAACCGTTTACTGAAGACGCATCCCATCTGCTGCTGCTCCTTTATCCACCATGCCAGGCGCTGCATTAAAGAAGAAAATTAGATTAATCTGACATGTGTGTTGCAAAGAGACCGTGTTAATTCATTATTGTCTTCTGAATACTTAGAAGTATTTGTAAGTGCCCCCAGGAGTCCCCTGGAGCTCTCTACTGGGCTGGTGTCTCCCCTTCTGTCTTGGTCAGACATCTGCTGCTGCCGCCCCTCTGCTCAAAGACCACTATGAATAGGGTATCCACTCCTTCAGACTCAAATATTACATACTCTGAGCGTATTTTCTTTATTTGAAGGGAGGCCTAGAGCAATGTCTCTCTGAACCGGTGCTTTGTGAAGGCAGCTGAGGCTGCTATGAGACCCCCAGCTTCTGCACTGTGTCAGGAGACACCGCAGAGGTGGAGCGGGGCCGAGCCGCCCCTTATGGAGGGGACTGTGCTTAAGTCGAGAGGTGCCCTGTCTCTCTCAGAGCTACTGGGTGTCCCGGGGCCATCTGCCCTAACGTGGGACCGGTCCCTGCCCAGCATGGCCTAAGGCTTCTGGAGCCTATCCTGATCTTTGCAAAGCCATCATTTTACATCAGATCCTCTCGTGAAATAGAAATGAACTCACAGCTCCAGCTTTTCAGGTGCTGCCGCTCTCTTTCATTAAAATAGTTGCAGTGCATCCAATTGGGTGGTTTCCAGTATTAGTTTCTTACAGGTTGCATTCTTTTCCCCCCCTGCAAATATAACAGCTTGCAAAAACACCAACCCCTTGGGCTAACGTGTAGGAAAAATCTCTTCCTTTCAGTCATTTGACAGCAGCTCTTTGGAAGTCCATCTCAAATGATCTGGTTCGCATGCTAAGCCTATATCACACTTTCCAAGTGAAGAACGTAGGGTTGGGTCTGTGGTTTTGTTAGGTATTCACATGCTGGAGGAAATAATGAGCATGTGAAGTGCTGTGCATGTATAAACAGGGCAACTGAAGCAGTGGGTCCCTGTGTATGATGTTTTTAATTGCAGTGAAAGTATTTATAAAGTACGAGTGATTCCAGCACCAGTTCTGCTGGGTGAGAAGCAGAGGAAGGAACAGGTCTCCCCGCAAGCCCCCACAAGCAGGTGCTTCCCAGCCACTGTTCCCTCTGCGTGGGCAAGTGATAGGCGTGACTGGTGGGGCAAGGGAAGACCTTAGGAGAGCATCATCAGGGAGAGCCCATGCCAGTGCTCACCCCTGCAGCCACACAGCCCCCCCGGAGCCCACCGGCACTGCACAGCTGTGGCAGGAGTAAAAGGGTGAGAAAAACACAGCGGTGAGACAAGCTCCACATGCGAAGCACCAGATCATCCTCAGCCATGCAGAGCACTGGCGAAAGGAGGCAGGTCCCAGCCGGGCTGCTGGAAAATCACTCAGCAGCAGCAAAACTCCCAGCGCTAGCGAGCACTCACCAAAGCCAAGTGGAGGGTTTGCAGTGGAAAGGCAAACAGGCAAGTTCTGCAATGACACAATTACTCAGAAAGAAAAAAAAAACCAAACATGGTTATGGCACATGGCAAGCCACACTTAATAAAATAGCTGTGCTGGAGCAAGCACCCTGAAGGTACGAAGAGATAAGAGCACTCTTCAATCAAAACAGCTGCGTTTCTAGTGCATGCTCATCAGATTTAAAAAAAAAGAAAAAGAACCTACAGCAGTAATTTCATTAGTTATAAAAGCAGCTCCCAAAAGGCTAGCATGTTTTAGGAGGGGAAAGAATACCTGGTTTTAAAGAAAATAAATGCCCCTTTCACCTGGATAAGTTCCACGCAGTTCCTTCGGGTTAGGAACATCCCACTTAATCCACTACAAAATAGCAGCAGCTGCAGTTGGGAGCCAGCAAAGTGAACAAGTTTCCAGGTGAAGCAGTAAATCAGGCGTTGACTTTGAGAAAAATCAGTGCATTTTAGTACATGTTTCAATTTTCTGGATAAAACAAATGAGAAAGCCTGGAATGGTTAACTCCTTCACTTCCAGCTGCACAGGGAACAGGTCTGGGGGATGGAAAGGGTCAGGGAAAAGCCCTGCTGGCTTAGAGTTAGGTTAGGGATTAGGGTCAGGGGTTACAGTTCATTCTGCTGGCACGAAATGGCCAAACGTCAGTGAAACATTGGCCAAACATTGGCCAAACTCCGATGGGAGTGGGTGGGCAGTCAGGAAGGACCAAGCTGCCATGCCACCAGAGCACACCTGACACAAGGCTACTCTCCACCAGGTTGTCCAAGGGAAAACACTTTCCTGGCTGATCTCATCTAGGTTATGCCAAGCACAAACCAAAAGCAGCTTGTATATTTTCCCAAATAGCCATCTGCCCCCTGCATAGCTTCCCTGTGGGCAGAGTTCTGCGGCAGAGCCAGTGCCATCACAAACGACGTGACCCCAAAAAGGTTTCTGTCGACACTGGTTCCTCTTGCTGGAGCAGACCAGCAGCAGAGCGCTTCTGTTTCTCGCAGAGCATTTAGCTTGCCTCTGCGGGCAATGCAGATACGTGCCATGCATCCCTTGGGATTTGCTGCAAGCTCTGTCCATGTTAAACCTGCCTCTCTCTAGCTGGAGAGGAGCCTTGCCTCCACTGGGCTGGATTTTCATGGCAGGTGCTCAGTACAGCAGCATTAGCTATGGGGATGAGTTACGGCTGATGCCCATTGCAATTAAGTGATTAGGTAGTTGTGGCAAGCAGCACACAAGCCGAGTTGCCCGCTCTGATTCCCAGGATCAACCTTTTGTGCTTAGAGAGTAGGTGTTTGTTCTTTCTGATCTCTCAGTGATGCTCAGCCTCTGGATTCAGAAAGGAGGTAACCTGCAGGGAGCCACCTTAAAAGTCACGAGCCTCACATCCTCTCCTCTCAGTAGCAAATTCTCCTGCTTTCTCTGTTAATTCAAGCACTGCTGTTGTATTGCAGTGCAGAGGAGACACACCAGATGAGGACAGTCTCTGCTCCATGAAATGGCCATGTGGCTTAAATAAGGATCAACACCTGGCTACTAATCAGTTCACAGAGATTTTTCTTGTGCTATCATCTCCTTCACCTTAAAAGCTAGGTGTAAAACTAGCTCAGTGTAAAAATCTTATACCATAAACCACCTTCTTTAATATTTAAAACCACTGTAGGCTATTCTGATTCATTTCTATAGGTATTACAATAGCAGTAAGTACTAATAGTAAATAAAGTGCTCTTCAATTTAAAAGCCATGCCTGAAACTTTTCAAACTTGTAATAAATTGATAACACAGTTTTACTACATATAGCAAATGTGCTAACAGAGTTCCTCTGCCATGGGGCTGGTTGGTGTGACACAACCTGTAGAGTCCTTCACGTACTCCCAGAGAGGAGCGATAGATAAAAATTTGTGAACAGTAGAAAAACCTACATTAAGTAACTAGATTAGATTAAAATAAAAACTGCCTTTAATCCAGCATCGATCTTAAATCCACCAGATGCCTCATATCTTGTTATCTCATTTTTGTATACCAATCCTTTTTATGTTTATAATCTATCCTTCTTTGATGTTTATAATTTTATACAAAGCCTCATCCAGCATAACGAAGCCATACCAGACCGGCTGAGTTTGCTTTGCCACCTACAAGAAAGCCGGAGAGGGACTTTTTACAAGGGCATGTAGTGACAGGACAAGGGGTAACAGTTTTAAACTGAAAGATGGTAGATTTAGATTAGATATAAGGGAGAAGTTCTTCACTGTGAGGGTGGTGAGACACTGGCAGAGGTTGCCCAGAGAGGCTGTGGATGCCCCATCCCTGGCAGTGTTCAAGGCCAGGTTGGATGGGGCTTTGAGCAACCTGGTCTAGTGGAAGGTGTCCCTGCCCATGGCAGGGGGGTTGGAACTAGATGATCTTTAAGGTCCCTTCCAACCCAAACCATTCTATCATTCTATGATGACTCTGGTCGGGCAGGAGCTGCAGCAGGGCTGGGGATGCAGCCTTTGAGATGTACAGATTGGCAAAGAGATCTGTGCTACTACTCATGCCTTTTTTTAGATGCAAATTTTGCTGAAGTCCTTCAAATAAGAGAAAAAATGTTACATTGCTGGTTCTAACTCCTCAGTCTCTCCTCCTGCGCCGCAGTGAGCAGGGGACACAGCCCAGGATTTTCCTGCCGTGCTGCTGTTCATCAGCCCTGGAGAAAGCAGCAGCCTGGGAGACAGAGAGAGGGAATGTCTATAGCACCTGCCCCAGGTGCACATGGGGAGCACATGGGGCCTCTTCCCTGCTCCAGAGGATGTGGGTGAACCTCTTGTCTCTGTTCTGACCAAATTTCATTAAAATCGGAAGAGAACTGTATGCACAGAGGGATGAAACAGCTGGCTTCCATCGAGGGGCTTCCTCAGAGCAAAAGAAGAAAAAGAGATTTGTCCAAGAGTCCAACTTGAAGTTTGGCAGGACAACCCAGATGGCCCATCTGCCAGCCAGAACTGCTGGGTGACAACTACCACCAACACCGCTTGCAGAGCACATCCAGCTCATTGCGACCCCAGAGACACAAACGCAGAAGCCCTGCAGGAATGCAAAGCACCAGAGGAATTTCCATCATAAGCCTCCACAGCACTACTGGAGAAATCCAGGACGGAGCAGTCCTGATGAAACTTTTTGCTGGAAGGAGATCTCCTGTTGCTTTTCCCCACAGGAACTGATGTGCTCTAATTACAAGGCTGGTGTTTTCCTGGCAGCGTCCTCTAAAGTTGGTGCTACTGAATGGGAATGGTGCCACTGAATTATCAAGTCTGGAGCAGGGCAGTCGCCCGGGAAAAATCTTATTTCTCCAGGTAGGGTCCGATTAAGGGAATCTCCCCCTGTATTTCATTGTTTCTAGGACCTTAAAACTTTCAGAGTCTGAAGCTCTTTTGTATTGAAGAAATTACTCTATATGCTGTAAAATTGCATAGAATAAGGAGTCCATTGACTTTTTCCATTCTCAAGTTTCTCTAGCTGATGCTATACATTTAGTAAAATGCAAGACATTTTAGAGAAGAAAAAAATTCTGGAGATTCAGCAAACTAAACCCAGAAGTTAGTGCTCATCAGACCCCTCACACACCCAAATAAGTGTAAGAATCTGGTGTTAGTTCTCAAAAAACCCTAACCCCCTTCTTTTTACCTCCAGCCATTCAAGAGCTAGATGAAGTTTAAGAGTGACCACGAAAGCGAATGACCAGCACGGCATGGTGCAGGGGATGGAGGACAGGCAGGACCTGAACTCTAAATAAAAAGCATGTGTTTGCCCTGCTGCCAGGCTGTCGTCTGCCTGACTCGTACCATGATCACTGCCCAGCCCCAATGGGAGTTTGGCTTTAAAAGGCTGCTGCTTCTTAGCTGGCTCATCAGTGTGCTGAAATGACAGTGCGGCTTTATCCCTGCCTTGAGCAAACCCACCAAGTGACAATTCTTCCAGTGTATTGGTTCAGCAAAAAGCTAAAGGAAGGGGGAAACTTCACAATTATGGATGCATTAATTGCTCTTCCTATAGCCACCACCTCCCAACAATGTCGTCCAGGGTTGGGAGGGATGAACGTGATGTCCTGGTGCCTCCTGGTGCTGAAGCTGGAAATGGCACACCACTTGGCTGCATCATCGGAGCGTTCCACATTGGGATGATTATCGCATTTATGATAGGTAATTTCACTGTGTTTAATTCATTAAAGCATGTAAATACACATAAATGCAGAGGAAGCATTTTTGAAATGCTAATCATAAACTGTCATGGTTGCAAGTATGTTCCTCATCAGTGGGACATCCTCTTCACCTACTGGCATCATTGTCTCCCAACTGTGCATGCTTCCACAATGTTTATAACACCCACATTTTTTCAGGCCAGTACCTAGCCCCTCATCCATTTTTCTCCCTGTTTCTTACATGGAAAACAAATCTGTTTTGTTTGCTTACCTGGTTTGGGGAGTTTTTTTGGCCTTGGTAGTAGTCAGGGCTGTTGATCTTTCTTTGCTTGGAGAAATTAGACAATCTGGATTTATTTAAAGAAACCAGCATCTAAGGCATTCAGAGAAATCTGCAGTTTCAACCTGACTTTCTCTGATCCGTGCTTCTCCTTACTGATAGATCAGTTGGCTCCAACCTCCCCAGCCCACATACAATGTTTTCACCGTAGCCTCACTCCACATCAGCTTTCCACATTTGTCCTCTTCCCTTGAACAGCCTCTTGCCTTCAGAAGCTTCTTCCTGGCTTCCAGCTCACCAGACCTCCAGAGAAGCTGAAATGTTCATTAGTATCGGGACCAGCAGGCAGGAGGTGGAAGGGCTTCATCTCTGGTGGCAGTTCCCACTGAGACTGGCTTACATCTGTGGTGAAACCTCAGCCTTTTTGGGGGGGGGGGGGGGTCTAGTACCACAAATGTGACTGATAAAGGAGTCACCCAGGAGACTCACTTTGCTGTGCACTCTCCATATTATGTATGTGCTCCATCTTCTAGAGGGGATCCAGCTTGAAGAAGGCATTGCTGCAGAGCAGATGGTACTGCTTGCTTGCCATGGCCTGACTCGGAGCTGTTTGGTGACACAGAGATCCCTCCACCTTGTTCTGCCATCTCTGGCTGCAGAACCCAACACCTTCCCAAGTAGAGAAGGGACAGCAGAGACCCTCGCCGGACCCTCCTGTCTCCAAGTTGAAAGGGGGTTTTTTGGACAAAGAGATTTGAAAATTCTGGTTTGGGGATAAAGGTGGAAGAGAAAGTTGTAACTTTACATCTGAAATGGCACGACCCTGAAATCCAGGCAGTAGAGGCTGTGCTGTGAATTTTCACTCCAGTCCTGTCCCATTGACTGCAGGGATGAGTCAGCACAGGTGGCTGCACACAATCATCTCCCAGCTCCCAAGGAGGGCTCAGCCTTGTCCACAGGGGCTGAATGGCAATATGCATATGTACAAACTTAAATGTTGAATCCAAAATACTTTTTGCTTGTAAGTATGCTGAAAAGATAGATCTATTCTAAAAAGAAAAATAAAGGCTTCATAAAAACAACATCAGCTTTTTTCCTTGCGGTTTGCAGCTACAGAGAGAAAGCACGTGAACACTTAATTTTGAAGCAGGAGGATGAAAGGTTCTTTCAATCCTACAAGCTGATGTGAACACTAAGAGCCAATGTTTTTACTGCCAGACCATAAATACCAAGCTGCCACAGTGTGAATGAAGCCTTTCACAATACCTATGCAACGTCTCACCTCTCCAAAGAAACTATCAGGGTCAAAAAAGAATCAGAGGACAACCCTGCTTTCCTTGCATGGGGATCACCCCTGTCCTCCAGCTCTGCAGGACCAGCTGGAGGCAGGGATGCTGCTGAGAAAGAACAAAACCAGGAGAGCAATTAAAACAGGTTTTACAGAAACACTTTTGGAATAAGGCTGCACTCAGAGTGCAATTTTTCAGCCATTATACATTCAGCAATACAGGCTTCAAACATATTCACAGGGTACACCAGAGATTTCAATTTGGACCCAGCCTTTATCTGACATGAGCTGCTGTTTTTCAGTTACACAATCCAATTCTTGTTACCATGTTCTCTACTTTGGAAGGGAAAAGTCCTTCTCTTTTTAAATAGTTATTCACTTGACTCTTTGAAACCAAATACTTCAAGACCTGAAAAGCTTAATGACATCTTGAAAGTGAAATCACCTGCTTGCAATTTCTTGCCCAAAGTGGGAGAAAAATGACAAAAAAAGTGAAAAGCCAATGAATTTTAAAAAGCATGTCAAAGCTGATCTTCTGCAGTAGAGGAAAAAAAAGAAGATTCACCTGCCAGTCAGCCTGCTCTTACCCAGTTCAAGCCAAACCTTGGCCAAATTGCAGCCCTGGCAAAGGCTGCATGACAGACACTCTGGCAGTGGTGGTCCCTCGCGGGGAGCGTGGCTGCCCGACCCCAGGCACCGACCTCCACTCCCACCTCGCTCTTTTACTTCCACATTTCCAAGCTATTACAGCTGTGCCACCATGCACTTTCACAACCATTTCGTGATGGTGCGGGCTGGGCTGCAAGCCGCAGGCCAGGCTGGGACCTGGGATTCAGGCAGCGCTTCTTAACGCAACACTACCGCACGCCGGCCAGGTGGGACTGGTGTTACCGAAACCACTGTCCTCTTTACAAACACAGTCAGAAATGGTGATGGTGCTGCTCATCTTGTATGTAGCAGCCAGATCCAGTGGTAGAAATGTGCCACTATAGACTTCTCTGCTGGACTCCCCTGAGAAGCTGTGTCCCTGAGCAGGACAGGATAAAATTCCCCTTGCTGAAGACCCTATGCACAAGAGGATCTCATGCAGGAAGTCAGTAGTTAAGATCTTTACCCAGGTGAAACACATGGGATGGAAGGAGAAACATACCACCCCCTCTGAACAGTACAAGCTATTTGGAAATGCTGTTTTAAACACGCAAGCTTCATGTTGCTAGACATGTGCAACCTGTTGTAAAACGTCCCATGCAAGAAGCTATTTGTAATTTGAATTTCGCAAATGTCTACTGATTCCTAGCTCCCAGCAGTATGGTGAGATTCACTGGGAGCAACAGTAGCAATTACTTTATCATGTCAAAGGTCTTTTTTCATCATCATGGCAAGAGGCTAAGCTGCACCAAAGCTGAGAAGAAGCCTCCATCCTTCTCAGACAATGAGTCTCTACTAACCAAACACTGTCCATACTGACTTCTTCCTCAGACGAGGTTTCTTCAGTAGAACAATGAGGTTCACCTCTGATGATAAAATCCAAGTCCCTGAGCCTCAAAAGTGAATTGAGAGCATTGCTAGAGAGGTCTTGATTGAAGAGCAGCATGTTAGCTTATGAATTTTCTGCATTAGCCATCCTGGATTGCTGCTGTATTCAGATTTGAAGATGTTTAAAGAGGGAAGTGGAGAATTTTTTTTAAAAAGCCTCTGTCCTACAGGAGCTGTAGCAGACACTCGTTGTGCCCCATGCCAGCTACGCTACAAGCAGCAGTGGCTAAACTTTCCTGCTATGAGGCACTGGCTCAGCAGCTCTCAGCAAACCTGGGATCTTGTTGCCAGAGCTCCTAAATTCACCATAACGATGTTAAAAGCACTTATGACTTCTGCACCGACTGTGCCTTAGCCAAGCAAGCACCCCGAGTCACCTGGGCTCAGGATGTGCCCAGCATTGTACCAGCAATCCAGCAGCAAAGCCTTCCCAGGGATAATGCACGGGGACAATTTGTCCACAGAATGGGATTTACAAAAAGCAAACCCACCTGATAGGGGATTAAAAAAAAAAAAAAAGCTGAGGAAGGGTGAAAAAAGTCCTTTTCTCTTCAAAGGTTAAGGAAATGCATTCAGGCCTCAAGGACACACACACACACACACACACACACACCCCCCGCTTGAATGAGCCATCCCCTGGAGTTAGGTGCTTTCTCACCGTGCTCGTAGCCACCAACGCTTTACCCAGGCGGTAAAGCAGAGCTCAAACCAGCCAGCAGCTCCACCCGTCACTGAAGTAATGCTCACACCCAGAAAACCACAAGTAACTACTAAGCCTGTAGGGTAGGATGAACGTTTCCTTGCAAAAAAATAGCAAGTTTATCAAAATTATTGTGGGATGTTTTTGTTGTTCTGGCAAAGCCTATTCAAATTTACCAAGTAGGTTTTTTGCCTAGTAAACTTTTGTGGAGCAGGTTCAAAAGACTGTCTAAGAGCAAGCGAGTTTAAAACCAGGACAATGGGAACCCGTTGTACAGATCTTCAATCTGAGCTCCAAGCAGAGTTTATTACCTCCATGTCCCCAGGCTGATGTGATTTCAGTGGTTTTGGGCAGGCCCAGAAACAGACATCGTAAGCAGCTCTGAGAACTTACCTTGTGGACACTTCAGTAAGTCCAGGGGTCACAGGTGGCTATACAATACCTAAAGTTTGGAGTTTTAGAGCCAAAAGAACGTAGGCATTTAAATCCTTGGAGGCACATAGGAAAGGAAACACTGCCTGGTAGAAACACGAACGTTAAAGGGAGGTAAGAACTCATTATACAAGAGAAATGTTAACGGTTGGAAACTACTAGTGTCAAACAGAGCTTTAAGCTAAACAAAATTACCCGTCAGGGTGTCACTGGTTCTGCAGTCATTTACCAACTCTAAAGATCTGACTTTCACTTCCAGGTGGTGGCAACCACAACAGTATCTACTCAGCAACTTCAAGACTTTAAAAACCAGTAACTCGCATTCTTTTGAAGAACGAGGAAATGTTAACAGTGACCTCACTCACTCAGACCAAGCTCCTGAGGGAGGGTGCAGCCCCCCAGGCCCGGTGGAGCTGGGCACCTTGCCTGCAAGAGGTGGGCACTGGTGGAGGGTCTGTGTCACCTTGAGCCGCGGCAGGAGGCCAGCAGCCTGGGCCACAGCAGAGGTGATGGAGGGAGATTAACTGGATCTTCCCTGAAACCCTGTGGCCTTGAGAGCTCAAACCCGCCAGCATACTGAAGGGGGGACAGGCGGTGCGACAGCAGCGGGATGCTCCCTGCCACGGGACAGAAGCTTCAGCTACTGACCCAACCTGGTGTCTAGGGGTGTTTGCTGCTCACCAGGCACTGCAATCCAGGATGGCGTGGGGAGACCCAGGTGTGGACTGGGTTGGCAAGCTAAGGCAGCAGGGTGATCCAGGCAGGAGGGACCTTTCCAGATGCCCCTCCGAGGTGCCTGTATGCTACACACACAGCGTGGGGAACACGCAAGAGGAGTTAACAGGTCTGCGTGCAGTTGCACGGGTTGATCACACTGGGATCACAGACACAGGGCGACAGGTCACACAGCCAAAGTGCTGCCACGGATGGGTGCAGGATCTTCAGGAAGGATGGGCTGGGCAGGTGGGGGAGTCATCGTGGCTGTGAGGGAGCAGCAGGACAGCACGCAGCTCTGGCTGGGGGTGGACAATAAGCCAGCTGAAAGCATGTGGGTTAGGATCAGCCAGGCGACCTACATGGGTGACACTGCTGTAGGTGTCTGCTACGGGCTGTGTGATCAGGAAGAACGACAACTGGAAGAAGCCTCGTGGTTGTAGGCCCTGGTCCTCATGGAGGACTTAAACCGCTGATACGTGCTGGAGGGACAACACTAAAAGGCACAAGCAGTCCAGGAGGTCTCTGGAGTGCTGATAACTTCCTGACACAGATATGGAAGAGCTGATGAGGGGGGACTGGAGCATCTGTCACACAAGGAGAAGCTGAGAGAGCTGGGGCTGTTGAGCCTTGAGAAGAGAAGGCTCAGGGGGATCTTATCAGTACAGGTTGTGGAGTCTCCATCCTTGGAGATACTCAAAACCTGACACCACCACCCCAAGCAACCTGCTCTAGTTGCCCCTGCTTTCAGCAGTGGAGCTGGACTAGATGATCTCCAGACGTCCTTGCCAACATCTGCAATTCTGTGAATTTTAAAAGAATTTTGAAAACACAGAAATGGCTATGTCCTTTTTCATGTCCTCACAGTCGAACCTACCTCTACCAGTACAGTATCAAACAACAAACATACCTGAGCATTGAGAGATGAAGTAATAATAAACAACACACTAGTATAACGCAAAACATTTGTGAAGATTTTAATTGGGATATTTACTGGAAAACTCAGATGAGGACAATGTGGAGCATTAACTCCTCAGTAATTAATTCCACATTTTGCAAAGACAAAAGCTTCAGGAAAGATAAGGAAAACATTAGGAAAACCATATAAAAGTCATGACCAGGACCCGTAACACAACTAACCTAACACAAATCACAGGAGTTGACATGAAGCATATATAGTCTTTACAGTTAACCTGTGCAAGGATAGACACTCTGAAGACAGACTTTTAAATTGAATTGATTTTGGCACCAGTGAAAAAGGATGGCTTTTTTCCCCTCTCAAGCAGATCTACTGTAATGTCAAACAAATACATAAGATTTTAACACTCTAGGTTTTTTCCATAGGGCTTCCTGAACTGTGTGTTTAACTTTGCCAGACTAGCAGGTAGACACTGAAGAGTGTCTTCTCCCCCTTTTACTTCCACACTTGGAAAAGACTACCTTTTACTTTTCTTACCAGAAGAAATGAAAGGAATTCTTAGAATATACTAAGACAACAACAAAGGATGTACATGTAATCCAAGCCTTCAGATCTGCTGAACTATCTATTCATGGTACAGCTTTCCTACCACCCAAATTGGATGCAAATCTCAAAACTCCACACTCATCTGGAAAGCCCTGCACCTGTACAGCTGTACTTTAAGGACAGTTACCTTCTATTACCATATTGAAGACAGGAATTTATTTTTGTTGACTTGCTGTAGCAGAGTTTTATTATAAGCTTAGGGTGTCCTCAGTATGCACCCAATCGTTATAAATGTAGATAATTTGGACACGGGTATTCAGCTCTTCCTAATACCACTCCATTTTGACACATGGCAAGATCCAATTATTATTGGGTCTATATTAAGTTGGCTACATAATAAGGCAATGCATACAAATGTGTGTTTTTCTGAAGCCCAACGTTGCATTCTCTTCTCCAGGAGACAAACCAAACAGCTTCTGCCCTCAGCAGTTAACAAAAACTTAGTCAGTTCTGTGAAATAAATTAACAATCAAGACTGGTTTTACACCTCTAGATTTGTAATTCTGAATTATGTAAACATCTGAAGCCACTACTTAATACAGCTTAAGAATCCAAAGCATTTCTTATAAAACTATATAAAATGAAAAATAAATATCTGTTGCTTGGAGTTCATTCAAAATACTGAACTTCAATATCATTCATTCCTCTTTCAGAGTTCAAAGCACAAACATACATTTACTGTAAAATAACATATGTACTTTACCTAGGGACAGGTATCTTCAAGGAAAAAAAAAAAAGTATTTCACGCATACAAGATAGATTTATGATTTCAGACATGATTTTAATGTTAAAATTCTTGTATGCATAACTATTACAGAGCAACTTTAAGACATCCCTTGATACCTATTAACATAAATATCACCATCTAGTCCAGTAAAATTGTACCAAACTGGCTTTAGTTTTAAACCTGTTCACTGCTAACAGTCAAGAGCTGGGACTCGATGGTCAACTGACCTTCAGAACATACAGATCAACAAAAAATACATTTATTATTGGTTTTATTATTCTCAGGCAGCAAATTCTCCAAAGTCCTTCAATAAACAAACCCATGTGTTACGTTGCTGGTTCTATCTTGTCAATCTCTTCCTTCTTTGGACCCTCCTGTCGGTTTTTGCCCTGTTGCATGGTGTACACTGATGGGCCCATCCTTAAGATCTTCCCACTGCCCAAGCACTCGTCACCCTTGTAGAACACGGCAAACTAGGAGATAAAACACAGGAAGAGTCTTTTCAGCAGCAGCAAACGGCACGGTGAGAAACTGCAGCCTTTGCTCAAGACATGCTGGACAATGAATGTATTCATTTATATTTGTTCTGACCAATTCTCAAAAAAAACAACAAAACAAAACAAAACAAAAAAAGGAAAAAACCCTCTTAGGATCTGTTGGCTCACATGAGTGTAAATATAAGCATGTAAGGGGAAATTCCACTGTGAACTTCATCTTCTCAGCTCAGATCACTTCTCTTAAGTGCATCTCTCTGTTACAAACAGCTCTGACAATTTGTCTTCTCATGCGTCCCATGGGCCCCCAAGTTTTGGGGAGGGAGAGGGAGGGTAGAACATATGCTGGGAGTGGGCATACAGAAAAAGTTCAAGAACCACTGGTTTTCGATGTGATGGAGTACCTTTGCATTAGCCGTGTTAAAAGGCATCCTTACACAGTCCCCTTTTCTCAGTACTGTTCCAGGACAATGAAATTCACTGGACACAGATCCTCACTAAAGAAATTTGAACATTAAAACCATATTAAGCAGCCAATTACCAAACTAATGCCTTGTTAAATCTACTTCTTGAAGACAACAACAGATTCCATTTCTGCATATACAACTGATTACCAGAGATATTTTCATGTATTTCTAAAACTTGTAAGCCAGTTTCTCAGGCTATATGGATAGCAACAGACCATTTAGAACTAGAAACAATCTCCTTCAAAATAGTTGATGAATAGTCAAAATGGAGCTAACTGCTCTCACATGCAAATAAATTGATTATTTTGCTCCAGCTAATAAGAACACTACCTTGTTTTATTAGCCAGATAAGCCAAAACACACAAAAAAGGAAAGAAAACCACTTCTAATAACTTACCTGCCCAGGTGCGATAGCTCTTGCTGGCTTCACTAGCGTCACCCACACACTCCCATCTTGGTTTAGAGTCAGCACACAAGGGACTAAAGCAGAAAATGACCAAACACCTGCTAGTTAATCCTTAAGTTCACATTAAAAAAGAAAAACCTTCATAATTAGGTTAAACACATATAAGTCAAGATACTACTACACAGAATTGTTTTATAAAGACACTACAGAAACAGAAAGGCAAGCCAAAACATTTCAACTATTTCTGCAAAACTACACTGAACACACTACCACAGTTTCACAAACTAAGTAAAACAAAAAAAACAAAACAAGGTTTGATTACCCAATGCCATCTGGTGCCGAAACCTGAAATGACATTCCATCATTTTATCTCTAATGAGCTCTACAGGAGGCTCCTCTGCTATCCAGTGCACTCGGTTTGTCCGCAATAGATCTCTGTACAGAGCAGGGTGATCTGTTGATGGTGCCTTAAAACACAAGGTTTATTTAATGCTAATGTTTTTGCCAGAGAGTGTATAACTTGTGAAGTAAAGCATGAAATATAGAAGAAGCATCAAGCCATATCAAAATGAAGGCAAAATGAGTAAGAAAGCAAGCATTCATTAGCACTTAATCAGCTTCCAGGTGAAAGCCTTTAATGAAAAAAATAGGCTAAAGCAAGCCTGAATTATTTGTCAGTGTTCTAAATCTCAATCACGTTCCTTCTTGTATTCTTTTTTTCTCCAATCATATTTCTGCCTTCTTCAGGGTGAGTTCAGATGTCTACTGCCCTCCTTATCCTACTACAAGGTGCTACCTCCCTCTTCACCAATGTCTCAACTCAACACCTCCCCAACAAAGGCGTTGCACACACACAACCTTACCGTAGAGCATTAAAAAAATAATTCTTAGTTGTCCTCCCTGTTTCCTCTCAACTGTCTTTTGATTATGATTTCCCCCCCCCAGGCACATCAACAAGTAGCAGAACACCGCATTATACTCACATCAGTATCAAATAAGAATAACAACTGCATGAACAGCCAGAAACATTAACAATGCTAGCAAGCTGCAGAGCTCCCAGTCATCTCACATGACTAGTCATTAAGACACCAATGATTTCACAGTATTACATATATTCTGCCTCAGTTTTCAAAATGATAAAACTGTATTACTGGCTACTACTCCTTTTACTAGAAAAAGAAAGTAGCAACACACAGTAAAACAAAATAACACACATTTTATATACTGTGCCATAATAACTACAATAAAAACCTCATGTTTTAAAGTAGAAAATGAGCTCAGTAGATTGGCTGATTCTTTTCAGTATTTGCCCTTTGTTTGAAAAAGTTCTATGCCAAAATCTAAAACAATTTTTTACTCAAGAAAAGCCAGTTTGGACAAGATGTTTCAAATCTGCTGATGCTGCACTAGTTGGTTCTTGTTTCCCTCAAGAGGAAAGCCAAAAATTCTGCCTAGGTTAGAAACACATTCCGTACAGCGGGAGTCACAAAATGCCTGCATTAGTCATTTGCAATACCAGTGTTAATTAACTCACCACAAAGACATCTCCGGTGCTGACATCTTTGTCTACAACGAACCAAGCATCCTTCAGGCCTGCTAGTCTAGCCCTCTGGCCTATTGTGTAGAGGAACCAACCTAAAGAAACATGAAAATGTAATGCTGCTAGCAACCTTTAATCTTTTACTTTCAGAAAAATACATTAAAATCACTTCCCTAAAACTCTACCACTAAACAAAGAATAACATATCAACTAAACAAATAATAACAAATCAAGTTGCCTCAGAGAAGCCTGCCAATTACAAACTAAACTAACATCTACTTGAAAGTTTTCACCTGTACCTGAAGCACATGTTTCAAACTAATCCATTTCAATTGTGGTATTCTTACAGTTTATAAAAAGACAAACATTTCTTTATTTTAGCTTCGATTCGTGGTTTTGCTACCACTCAGTCTTACCAGCTTCCCTTACTTTTATGTAGTAGTAGAACATCCTACTTCCATACATTATTTGTGAGAGGAACTAAGTTCTGGCAGCTAGAACTGAAGAAAGAGCAAAGGAAGGACACACAGAAGGAAAGGAAAAGGTAAGCTGCCCATGTTTGGCAATGTCCTACTGTGTATCACTGAGGTGCATGGTGTATTTTTTCTGCAAAGTTTAGATACTAAAGAATCTGGAACCAAAGCACAATAATTGTGAAAAAATTACATAAACAATCGTCTCAGTATTAAATTAACAATCACTTAGTATCAATAATAATTATCATTTACTTTCTTGCAACATGGAACAAATAAGCAAGAATCAGTTGTAGTTCAAGGCTCTACTATTGTATAAAGCAAGTTTTCCATGATTATTAGAGTTAGCAAACTGGGAAAAACCTGTAGATGAGTTTGGAATTCCACAAAATTTGTCCCTCCAAATATAAGCAGTATTGTTCCATTTATCTAAAAGCAGTTAAGGTGGATTAGCCAATTACCTTTGTGTGTTCCCATCACCTTCTTATCTTCAACGGAGACAAAGTTACCTGGTTGAGGTTCTAAATACTACCAAATAGGAAGAGATTGTTTAAGTCAGAAGATGGCCCAAAAAACCTCCCAGCATATTTCAGGTTCTGTCACTACATTCTCATGAAGTTGGAAAATAGCTTTTCAACAGGCAAACTCTGCCCAAGCAGTTTACTGCCTCTTCCCTGATGCTGCTTTAGAGAGAAAAGTAGGAAGGGCAGTCCCTATTACCAGTAATTCTGGGCTTCACTCCCCCATCCTCACTTACGCCAGGGGACAGCAGGATTCAGCCAGTTGCCTCTCTCACATCCCAAGCACTTGTCAGAGCCTGGCAGGTATAGGAGTGTGAGTTCACACATTCCTTTTGCTACAGAACATGACTGCTTGCTGGTAGAGGGACAAGCTACTTCCTACAGGCGGTTGGCATTAGCTTCTGGGTAGGCTTGGGACTGCAAGGGGAAATGGGACAATTGCAACTTAGTGTGGGCCACAAGCTGTCAAGAGATTTTTCCATAGACAGTGTTACAAATTACTACTGAAAATCAGAACAGAACATAAAGATTGTCATAGATTTAATGTTACTCACCTCAAGAAGGAAATTTTCAAAGTTTCTTTCACCAATGAAACAGACTCCCATACTCTGAAAAGAAAACATGGTACTGAATCCATAAAAGCAGAGAAACACATTTGAAATAATCACAGAATCACAGAATGGTTTGGGTTGGAAGGGACCTTAAAGATCATCTAGTTCCAACCGCCCTGCCACGGGCAGGGACACCTTCCACTGGACCAGGTTGCTCAAAAGCCCCATCCAACCTGGCCTTGAACACTTCCAGGGATGGGGCATCCACAGCCTCTCTGGGCAACCTCTGCCAGTGCCTCACCACCCTCACAGTAAAGAGCTTCTTCCTTACATCTAATCTAACTCTACCCTCTTTCAGTTTAAAGCCATTACCCCTTGTCCTGTCACTACAGGCCCTTGTAAAAAGTCCCTCTCCAGCTTTCTTGTAGGCCCCCTTTAGGCACTGGAAGGCTGCTATAAGCTCTCCCCGGAGCCTTCTCTTCTCCAGACTGAACAACCCCAACTCTCTCAGCCTGTCTTCACAGGAGAGGTGCTCCAGCCATCTGATCAGCTTTGTGGCCCTCCTCTGGACTCGCTCCAACAGGTCCATGTCCTTCTTACGTTGGGAGTTCCAGAGCTGAATGCAGTACTCAATGTCTATTAATAATCTATTAATGATGTCTATTAATAATCTGTCCAGGATGGATTTTTCTTCCCTATGTATCCCAAACTATGCTAGACGTCTCATAAAATAAGCAAAATCACAACACCTGCTCCAACATATGTAAACTAATTCTATACAGCATCAGCGAAAGCCATAAGTACAGAAGAGAAATAATAGAAAATAGAACACATGTTCAATAAACACATTAATCTTGGTGACTACATTGTACGTATATTAAAAACAGAAGTCTCTTTCAGATTAAAGTACAAAACTAACACAAATTATATACTAATGGTATGTCTCTTGAAAACAAACCCTCCATAAACAAATAGGATTTCCTTTTCCTTTCAGTTACTGCCTACATTCTTCAAACAATCATTTAAACAACCATTTATGGTGGATGAATATAAACATTAAAAGTGATCAAGATAGCATCAGCAATACAATTGCTGCCTGCATCTTTTTTTTTTAGGATCAACCCATGAAGTGTTATTTCTCAGCCAGGAAAACAGAACTTTTTATTTTAAAAAGTAACTGTGGAAAAACAGTATGATCCAATTTCTATAAAGACATATTGAAAAACAATTATAGTGAGGAAGCCTTTATAACCTACGGAAAATAAAGACCAAAGGCTTCTCACCTGCTGTAGTAAAGAATGCTTTCCTTAAGGCTCACAGTATCCTACCACATTGACCTTCGCCTTAGTTCTTCTGAGATACAATGGTAGACAAATTATCTGCAAGCTAAAATACACAACTAACCACAAGCTCATAAAGTATTTTTAAGCAAGTAGACAGCTATAAAACTGCTTCCCAAGCTATTCTATTACAGTGCTCAGAAACAGCTGAGCTGTCAGAGATTAAAGTTCAAAAAGTTCAGGAAAGTCCATTTTAGAGAGAAATACAAATCCAAAGAGTTTAAGTGTTACCATGCCTCTTTTTTCTTTAGCACATGATGAAGGCCATGTTCTGCTGCTATCTTCTTTACAAAGTTTTTTGTTAAATCCCCTAATGGGAAAATGGTTTTCCTCAAAGCGTCCTGCGAGATCTGACTGAGAAAGAAGGTCTGGTCCTTAAAGAGGTCAGCCCCTTGAAGGAGTTTCACAGCTGCAAAGTGCAGAAGACATAAAGCATTTCAGCATAACCCCCTCTAATAGTTCAACTTCCTTTAGTATTTTGTATGAAAACAAACATTTAGTTTTATTCTTTCCAAACACATGTTAAAACCAGCATTTTTCAGGTTTTTCCAAATCTAATTGAAAATGTTTGGGTATCTTCTCACCACTAAAAAGATCTAAAAGGATTCTGATTTTCTACAACACAGAATCTTACAAAGTCTTACATTGCCTCATCTATTACAATACTGCAAGTCACCGGCAAGAACATCAACAACATGAAATATAAAAACAGCTTCACATTTCACGTGAAAGAGAGAATGAACAGTCAAATATCTTAGAGTATACTTTTCTTAAAAAAAAAAACATTCGGTTTTACCATGAAATGACACTACTATAAATCAATGATTTGAACAATCAGTAGAGTTATTCCCAATACTCAGGAGAGAAGAGTTTGAATTTATTCTTTAAAATAGATTAAGTCTCCTGATTGCCCAGATGAAATAAAAATGGTATAGTTTTTCAGTCATGTTCTGTCCACTCTCTTTAAGAGCTAATAGCTCTGATGTGGTACAAACTCTGCTGATCTGTTTCTTGACCCAAAGGAACACTAACTACAGGCCAGTAGTTCAGTCAAAACTAATAATACAAAATCCCAATAACGGGGCAGGAAGCCTGCTTAAAACATCACAAAATACTACAACTTTCTGGAAATTATATTAAAATAAAGTAACAAATAAACCCCTTTGAGTCCAGAACAAACAAATGAAAACCAGGAAGCTGTAACACAAAAACATCACCTTGGCAGCTTTGCATAGTGGTAGTTTGCAAGTCCCCTTTCCCTTCGGGTATACTGCATTTCTCATTATACGTCAGAGCTTCATCCGAGTTACTTTACTGCATTACAGCCCACTGCAGAGCTATTTGGGAAATTTCTACATTGCCATCCAAGCTGTGATGGTGCCATGCAGAGACATACCCAAAACAGCATTAATCAAGCTGGCTCTGGTACTGATAACAAGAGAACCACTGCAGTGCAGAGATCAACCACTGGCACACTATTTAAGTGAAGAGCAAAACCAGCACTACTGCTACTCATACCTTTGCTGACCTGAGAATTGTAGCCTTAAAAACTTTTCAATGGCAGTGTACACACAACCTTGATCTGCCTGGGAAAACCAGGCTTCTATAGGAGAACAGAGAAATAAGGCAGAATAGTTGAATTACTGAATGAAAACCTGATTTTTTTTCCAGTAAAATAAAATACAGTCCAACTACTGTAGTAAAGTAAGTTACTAATTTTAACATTTCAAAGCCTTAATTCTAAAATTACACTTAAGCATATCCCCATGATGAGGTCCATCAATACTATAAACTAAATAGCCAAAGAATACATTCCCTAAAATAGAAGAAACATATAAACAAATTTTTACGTAAATCATGGAAATACTAGATGAAGATTTCTTGAAATACTTCTGCAGGGTATAGAAGATAGCCCTGTCTCTTTAATCCACATTATGGCTCCTCCAGAATATTGATTACTCCTGAAATGCTTATTCTTACCGCTGGACCTGGATTAGAACTTTTAAAATAGAAAATGTAATACCTGACTAGTCAGGGTAATTTTCAGTAATGTAAATCCCCTGTTTTGCCCAATCAGTCTTCTACAAAGGCTGGAGTTTAAATGGTAGTCATTGCAAGTAAGGTAACAAACTTCTCTGATTCTGAAACACCAAATATAATTTAAATTTCTCTTTCACATCCAGGGTGAAATATGCAATGAAGAAACCACTTACTATTTCTAACTTCAAAACGGTTTCTGAAAAGCCTTTGTGGTCTTTTGATATGCTTCTGTTGAAACACTTCCTCATCCTCTAGTGAGGTCCTAGCATAATGCCCAGTAGCAATTGCATCTGCTCCTATCAAGAAAAAAAACCCAAAACACAAAGGCACATGCATGAAATTCACAGTTTAAAACAGCAATATAAACATCTAGGAAAAAAACAGGAAGCAACGAAGGAAGAAAACCTATGGAAGTCTTATACTGATGATAATCATACTCCTGCTACATAAATAATGTATACTTTTCATTGGCATGCTAGAACTTGTGCTTTTGTCCTTTAAGGACCACATACAAATGCAAAACCTAATACTCAGGTCAATATATGTCCCTGAATTAAATGTGCTCCTACATAGCAGCAACCTAATCTAGTGGAAGATAACCCTGCCCATAGCAGGGGGGTTAGAAGTAGATGACCTTTAAAGGTCCCTTCCAAACCAAACCATTCTATGATTCTATACGTAAAAGCAAACTTAAAAATAAATACTTTGCAAATACTGAAATACTGCCACAGAGATATGTGCATTAGGCATGCATACGAATTCATGTTTTTCCCCACCTTTTCAAGAGTTTGTATCCTTTAAGCACTTCCACAGCACACATGCTGCACTGACACACTTGAAAATGCCTTACCAAGGTTATCCATAGCATAATGAAGAAAGTAGTTGAATTTGATGTGTTTGTTACACACAATATCAGGATTAGGAGTCCTTCCCAATTCATACTCTTTTAAGAGGTCACTGTAAAATAAAGATTCAAATGTATATATAGACAATATTAACACTACATAATACTATCCAAGACTGGTCGATCTGTTTAAACATGAGAACTTGAGACTCAGTCATACTAGGCATTTTATGTAAGAAATAAAATACCCAATAGATTTTAACCTGTAAAAACAAAGCTTGGAAGATTTTCTCCAAAGTGCACTGAGGACATGGTCAAATGATCACTCACAACCTTGTAACCTTATTTTATTAAATTAATGTTCCCTCAGGGGAGACATGACTACCCACTGAGCACTCCCTACTCATCTCTTATGAAATACTTACTTTCAGAACTAAAGAACACATTTTTCAAAGTGACAGTGCAGTGGAGCACACACCAGGAGTTAACTGTGTCTCAGCTGAAAGGACAGTAACTTAATCTACAATAACACCACCACAAGCAGTCATGGGGCTTAATTTTATAGAGATGTTTTCCTGTCTTTTTCTTTCTCCTTCAAGAAATCCAAGCAGTTTCTCAAAGTCATGCTGTACTTTTACACTGTTGCATAACTAAAGCACTTAGCATTATTTGCTTTAAAACACTGAAATAATAACTAATGAAATTAAACTAGCATACAGTGATGCACCGAGATATCAAAAGGCCTGATCCCTGCCTTATTTTGCTTATCCTCAGTAGTCACTCAAGTCAAGAGGAACTGAGGACATGGACTGGAAAAGGATCCTGAACTGTACTTAAAAGAACACCAGCAACCCCACTACCAGGTTTTACTCTTCACCATCTGAAACAGAATCAATTGCTTCTTCCTTACCATGTTATACTTTACCTTCATAAAGAGAAAATAAAGCAACACATCTTTTATTTTGTCCAACTACTTTTTAACAGTTCTGAATTTAACAATTTATACTAATAATTAAATCACCTGGGTCCACCCAGAGCTGCTTCCCTCTCACTGGCTCAGCACTGTACTCTGATGATAACACACTACTCCTTTGTAAATACTGCAAAAGCACACTGAAAGTTTTATTAAAAAGTCAGTGTAAAGCCAGGCTCACGTCAGTTCGCTAAAGCACAGAACTGCAGAAAAGGCAATGAAGGATGCCTACTGAATCTCTCTGATGTAAAAATGCAAAACGGACTTTGCACAGACTATGGGTAAGATAAGACCTGGGAAAGTCCTCTTGATAAAAGGTGGGTTTTGATGAATGACCCTTTAAAGAGAGACTCCAGAGGAGGAGTAAATTCAAGCTCAGTGATGACAGTAAAGAAAAAAAGATTCTGAAACAAGCAAATATACTTGCAACAGATTGTCTGGGAACACTGTACTAATAAACGAGGAGAAGCAGAAGAAAAGCTGATCTTCTACACTCTTTGATTCACTGTCATCTACAGACTCCTTCCACCTCCAAGAGTTTTGATAACATTTATTCATTCTCTCACACCGAGAGGAAAAAATGGAGTGAACTTTCCCAGAACAGGGCTGTTTTCCCCACTGACTGTACAAAAGTCTTCTGCTCAACCTGATGTCATTTCACCATGATGTAGAAGTACCACAACTAGGTTATTCCTCAGTTTCTTCTAAGACAAGGTAACAACAGCACTACTTAGAGGGAGAAGATGAAGATCAGGGAATGACTTTTACGTACTTATGCTGAGTAAGTAACAGAGAAATTATGTTGTTATACCAATACTTCCCCTCTCCTCCTGCCTCCCAAGAAAAGCTCTCAGCTTTTCTATGCAGAATTTTCTTCCCTTTAAGTGGAACAAAGTCACAGAAAATCTGGACACTCTCTTTAGAGAACAGTTTCAAATTTGTTAGAAGTTTAAAGAAGCAAGGCTAGTTCATGATCACTTTGTGGTAAACTGGATTCAGTACATATTAATTTAATGTAAAACGCACTGCATAAATTACACAAACTGACAGTAATAGCACCCCACTAAGTACTTTTTCTCACGCTGCAATAAGATTGGGACAGTATGTGGGAAGCAGAAGAAATGAGCTGCAACAAAGCAACTGCTAGACACTTATAATCTAGGGAGAAAGCACCTATTAATTTCAAAAATAACAAACCTATTAAAACCAACACATACATTCTGATCTTAACTATCAATGAGAGAAAAAAAAATTCCTCCCATATTTAAGAGCCTTCAGCACTTTCTCTTTGTACTGACAATACCGCAATAAATCACCTTTGCCCATTATCTGTCCGTCCTCGCTTTTCACAGCAACATAGTACTATACTAATATACTGAAAGGCCATCTATTTTAAACGTGTTTCTACCTGAATACTTCATTCCAATATTCTTTCACGTAGGAAACCTGGTGAAAAGGAATATCGAGCTTCTGACAAACCCGGTAAGCATCTTCGCAATCTCTGTCAATGGAGCAAGCTCCTTGTTCATCCAGAGGGTCCCAGTTCTTCATAAAGACACCCGTCACCTGGTAGCCTACAAATGAAGGTAAGAACGACTTATGAAGTCAAACTCCTACAGCCTCGACCCAAAACCTGTGTTTCAAGACTTGTGTATGTAACCACTTCTTTCAGAAGATGTGAGCAGTCCTGTGCTAAGCAAGTATCCTGTGAAGTTCTATAGTACAGTTCTTGTATGACCTTTTTTTTTTGCTTTAGCCAACATAAACCCAACCTCCTCCAGCAACCCAACACGACGGTATTTCATAACCCCGAGTTCCGCCCACCCCGTCCCCGCCTGCCGCCCGCCGAGGTGCCCGGCTCTCCGCGGGGCCTGCCCGGGCCCTGCCCGAGGTGGGGCCGCTCCACCGGCCGCAGGAGGCGGCGGAGCGCG
>NW_010973187.1:3908999-3934922 GCF_000737465.1 Haliaeetus leucocephalus
GCCGGAGCCGGAGCCGGAGCCGGAGCCGGAGCCGGGCGGGCGACAGCCCTCTTCGGTTAAGGCGGCAGCTCCCCAGGGGGCGGGAGCGCCTGCGTTTGCCGCCTGCTCGCTGTTAAAGGCACGTACCAGCGAGCGCTGCCGGGGTTTTCCACCCTCCGCTGCCTGACTCGGTGCCGCGCAGCCGGCCTGCGCCTCTCCCCGCAGGGAAGCCGGGAGTACCCTGTTAATGCGTTGTTAAACCAGCCGGAAAGGCGGAGAAAACCAGAAGAGCTTTCTGGCCCACAAGCCTCCCCCTGTCAGGCCAACCAGAACCCTCAAACACGTACCCTAAGCGAGAGCCCTCCGGCTGCCCATGAGCGACAGGACTCGGCCCCTCGAATCGCACAAAGGAAGCCCCAGAAGAAAACGTTACAGTCTCCACTTAATCGCTTCGAGTTCATTATCACTTAATGAACCAAAGGTTACTCCACCTGGCTCCAGCTGCTACCACAGAGCAGTGCAGCCTCCCCGAGCACTGTGCCCCAGGCAGCATCCTGCACGAACCCCGCTCCAAGCACCTCTGGATATTTGAGCAACTGACTTGCACCTTGAAGGCTGGAATTCGGCTCTTAGTTGAAGACACATGGAGCTGTCAACTGGCATTTGAACGTCAATGAATAGTTAGGCTAGTCAATACAGGTGGTGAATCCCAGAAGCTGGCCAGGTGCCTGCTTTAGGACCACACAGTTGGGTGTTTCAACTGACAGATGACTCCCACATGTTTGTAAGTTGTCATGGTTATGCTCAAAACCAGGATTTAGATCTGCTGCCTGCAAAGACATACATTCACAAAATGTAGTTCTCAAGGGGCACAGAATGCTTGGCTCACCTGCAAGTCCTTGAACTATAGGGCATAAACCTATTTACCTCTTTTTTTAAAAGAAATCACAAATACATCACTCATAAGAAAAAAAGCTCATAATTTTTTTTAAATCTTCCTCTGTTTCAACTTAGAAATATGCAACCAAACTCATTTCTCCCCCTGTTCAAAGTCTAGTTGAGGACCTGCTGTTAACTGGACAGCACTGGCTCAAAGTTTTAATAAATGCTTTGGCTGAAGAAGCCCTTGTGCTTTTCACAGAAGGAAAGCAGGAACAATCAAAGAAAGTATAAAAATTCCACATTTTTATGGTTCATATTTGGCAGGAGCAGGTAGCATGATTGTTTCCTCTCCTCTGACTCAGAAGAGTCTTCACATGTATTCCACTAGCATTCAACAGTACCATGTTTATTTCCAAACTTGCTACATTTTTATATGAAAAACCACCCTGAAGCCCACTAGCTTTACCTACATCTTAACATTTGTTAGTAAAACACTAAATAGTAACCTTTTATTACAGGCTTTGGTTAGACTATTTTGTACAACAGTTTGGTAAACAACTCATTTATTTTAAATTAAATCTTCATTGCACATAGGGGATAAGGAATCAAAGAACAATTGGAAGAAATAAAAAGAGACAAGCTTCCAATACAGAGAATATCCCCTTTTGCCTTAGAGCAACATAGTTTAAATACAAACATTGCAGCACATCCATGAACAGAACCATTAATCAGACTTGGTTTGACTATATCAATACTGTTAGAATTGTATTGTGTTAGTAGTTCATCAGATAATCTATAGCCATCTTCAAAAAAAAACCCCAATTGTACAAGAGTAACATCTAAACACTTTAAAGATCACAGATGCCAAGAATTCTTCATTTCAACTCAAGTTCAGAATTTGAGTAGAGGGGAATCCAGGTTTTCTTTGTTTACATCAGGACTCAGAGTGATAAGAGGCGAACTCAAATCAATTAGCTGAAAGAAAAACAATAAAATTTAGCTATTGTAGTCAGCTGTTGTATATAACTACTAGCAGTGATAATCTCTATTAACATAGTCTTCAAGTACTTTTTTTTTGTTTAGGATTCCTATTAGTATCCAGAAGACATACAAAAGCACTACACTCAAGCTTTTACGTTCAGGTTTTTAAACATCTAGGTCATTCTTAGACAAGCACAGGCTTCTTACAAGGTGGTTATTGCCCATACTCACCTTAAAAGCCTAAAATGCTTTTATGTTTCACTACTATGCATATTCAAGTGACGCTGTCATCCACGCAGAGCACTTCTGAACTCCTCTGAACATGCCCCAGAAGTCAAAATTCTGTGATCCTCTTTTGAGATACTTTGAAGGACCTGATATTAAATTGATCCCAACTACACCTAACAAAGGCTACATCCTCATAGCTACCACCATTCATCTGACAATATCTAAAGGCATCTATCTTTGAGCCACTATGCTTGTCAAATCTAGAATAGATTCCAACACACATCTTTCAACTAAGGAGGGGATTAGGAGAGGAGTTAGACAGGAGAGACAGCCTTGCTTTTTTTCTGAAAATAAGCTACTGCTGCCAAGAACTGAAAATTTGCAGAAGGAAAACAAGAGTCAGCATGCCTACTTGACTTAAGACAGCATTCACTTCGTGCTTGAGAACAGTTCATTCTTTAACTGCTTTAAGTTCTTTCTCCATACTCTTCCTATTTGCAGATTGCTCACTGAGCTCTAGTCTAGAGCAATTGGTTGATTTTGAACATTATGTTCTCTTTACTTAAGAGCAACTTAGTATGTAGTATCCTATTGAACAAATTGAGCTAATATTAAATTCTTACAGTATTGTGGACCTGCTCTACTGACAAGTATATGCAGCCAGTTGACATTTTTCTGGTAGCATACTTGCACCAGAAGACTTGAATATAACTTACCTTTACCTGCCCTGAGAACATAGGCTTTAGAGGAGTAACCTTATTCACTTCTGGAGTATTGGAAAGGTCAATCAGAGGTCTACTTTCACATTCCAAAACGTGTGGGAGACATTTGTCTACTCCAATATCTACCAGTAAGGCCTTAAAAAAAAAAGATAGTTCAGGTTTTCCCCTGTTCTCCATGATTCCTTCATAAACATTTAGGCAGTCAAATTAGCTTATACAGCTGTAATAATCACAGGACAGGCTTAATTTACAGGTTGTGTATTTTTCATATGGGATTGTTTGCACAGTCTAAAAACCCCAGCTCTTGCTCTGCCAATGGCTAGCATCACAAATAGTGAAAATGCAGCGAGACAAAGCAAAAGAGCTCCTTGGGGCATAAAACAATTTTTCACTTAAAAGCAGAGTTAAGTCAAATTTAAAACATAACTCTTAATATTTAAATGACTTAACTACAATTATTATGCAATGTTATTTAGCCATAGAAACTATTCTGTAGAACTCTAAACTGCAGTTATGCTTTTGTCCAGTTTAACTAATCTATACATGTGCTAAGCAATTCTCTAAAAGATACTTCGCATCATCAAGTAAGCTAACAAGAAAAATACTGATGCAATAACATCAAGCAATTAATCTACAGATTATTCTACACCTGAATATTTGTAAAACCTGAATATTTGTAAATCAATAGCCACTTTGACAGGTTAATATTTCAGAACTACCTCAGTCCTTTCTCCTTAATGCCTGTGGAGTGTCAGCTTTCAACATGAAGCCAGGAGATTCTTGGGAGAGGGGAAAAGTGTTCACTGGACTAAGTACATAACACTAAGTTTACTGCTACATGGGCTTTGGGGTTTAACCCTTACTCGTATGCAGATTTGCACCGCTGTTAGGTGACTGAATTTAGCTACAGCGGTGCCTTTTATTTTTTTTTCTTCCAAGAGGGCTTTATGGCTGCAATAGGAACTGCCCTGTGACACTGCTTTTCTAATCAAATCCACGAGGATTTCACACCACTTATCCAGAAGTGGAAATTTAGTATGAAATCTGCAAGTATTTGACAGTTCAGCTTTGATGGGAACAAAGTTAGTGGAAACACTGAAGTTCAGTGCTAAAAATAGACACTAGAGGGTGCACATGCTTAGAGTTAATCCATTTTATCTTCCTGGGTACTGAAGTGGTTTTCCTACTTATCCCTCATCTCAAAATAATTTATTTTCAAGCAGTTTACTTAGTCATTCTGTAGAAAAATGTATTGTCATTTCTTACCTCAGTTTGTTTCTCTTCAGCCAGCTGATTTTGTACTTCAGCCTCTGTTACTTCATTTTCTACCTCTTCTGGAGCAGTTTTTTCTGGTGAGAAGTTAAGTGCAAGAGGTAGCACAGGTGGAGGAGATGTATCATCTTCTGAAGAAGATATCTTTGTCCTACTCTCTTCTGTCTGTTTAGAACTACAGAAAAGAGCATTGGCAATAATTGAGTTCTTTAATCAGCATGAACTACTAAAGACAGACAAGCCAATCTCCTAACCTCATTTTTCCTTTTTTTACCCCAAGTTTTAATGACCAAAAGACTTCCCATATTTTCATCCAAAAGTATGCTAGTTACCTGCAAAATACAAGATATTTCATGCTGCAATAAATTTATAGCCTACCCATGCAAAAAAAAAAAAAAAAGAGCTAATGACTTCAGGATGAAGAATTAAATCTTAAATTGACATATACAAGCAGCCTAAACTTCACAAGTGGTATTTTTGGTTTTTAGACTTTGAAGAAACAACTAGCTAACAAGTACTGATATTGCATATCATTAGGCAACCCACTTCAGTCCCTGCTGAGAGGAAGTACTCACACCAGCTGGAGGACCAGAGATCATAATCTGATTAGTATAAAGTCATTCTAGGGAGAGTAATTGTTTCCTTGAGAGAAAAGGCTATTTTGGACATTTACCCTAAGTAACATGACATATAGGAAGAGTTTTCTAGCCATGAATCATTCCTGCTTTGATATTGTTCATCTCCACCAACCATGAAGCAAGCCTGCATACATACATTAATATATATATATGGCACTTGTTAGAAGATGTTGGGCTGATAATACGAAGGCAACATTATTTTCACAGAAAACAAACAGAATTAACAACAGTGTAGGATTCACCCATTCTGCAAGCAATTATTTCAAATTAAAAATACGTAAACCCGCTCAGAAACTGAAGTTCAGTCAACTAAATCCTTAGCTTTTTGACTGATATTTTAACAAAGTGTAATTTTACAGAAGTATTGGCAACAGTATGAAACAAAGTTAAGACTAGTATGTATTTTAACCAGCTACTTCCCTTCATCAGAAGACAACAGCAAAATAATGCCAACACCAAATCTGTTTTCAGTCAGAACATCAGATAGAAGTCTTGAGTTGTCCACTAGCTCAAGACATACAAATAACTTCCTACTAGAGATTATAATTCTCTAATGTTAGATATTGACTCATCTCAGTAAGTCTTATAGTATTTTACTAGTCACAAGATATAAATCTTTTTTAGGCCTATACAGCACCTATGCTCAAATGCTTTATTCTAACATTTAGCAGAGGTCCTTGAAACCTGAAAGTCATCATTAAAATTCATTTAGAGGCAGTTTGCCTACAATACTTATTTCATATATGGAGGTTTCTGTCTTACCCAGCTGTAAGAGTCTTTTTGGTAGAAAAGCTGGAACTTTGGCGAACAGATGCAGCATGTGGAGAAAATGCCATTCTTGGTGCAGTTTTAGGAGTCACTGCTGGAAATCCTGAGATACGACGAATAGGTGTAGGTAAGCCAGACCGTTTCAGACTGGCAGGAGTCATGGAGACAGACCTCTCAGGAAAACAAGAATTCCGAAAGATCCCATCTTCTGAGGCTTTCACAGGAGTGCTGACTGCCATGGCACTAAAAAAGGAACATGCATTAGCCAAAAGCTTCTAGAAACAGTTTTATTCAAACTGTTCTACCAAACAATACAAGTCAGTTTACTTTTGGTCAGTAAGGGAACAGTAATCATGATAAAGTCAATAATCACAGCACAGTAAGGGCTTTACCTCATAAGGATGCTGTTATGAATGACTCCAGTCTATTTAGCATTGCAAAGAAAATTCTCTTCTGAAGGGGGTGTGGGGGTTGTTGTTTGGTTTAGTTTTGGGGTTTGGGGTTTGGTTTTTAAATCAGTTCCAATAGGCATTAACACAGCCAACCTGGAGGGTCTCAAGGGATTACACAATAAAGTTAGAACTTCTAACAATTGTTCCAACACCCAGCCATGTTGCATTCTAAGAAGTACACCCTAGTACATTCAATTTTCAGTTAAGCCCTACCTTCCAAGTGTGCCACAAAATGTTAATCCAAGAGATGGTGTTGCTTTTGGTGCTGATTTGTTTGGTGGCATATCTAAAGAGAAAAGTTTTGTTAATTGCTATCCAGATTTTTTTTTTTTACATAACAGATACCTTTCAGTTAAAATACGAATTCATTCCAAGAAGTGGAGAGAAGTTTAATGAAACAAATAACAGGCATTCAAGGTAACATTTGCTTTTAACAGCCAAGCTAGAAGACAGGTCATGCAAAGTATGTGCTTACCTCCCACCTTCACTGGAACCTTAGTTTGACTTGTAGGAACAGACAAAACTCTAGCCTTGGGCTTTGGACACAGGCTTCCTTTTGTTGCACTTCCATCTTTTTTCTGCTGATATAGCTTCTGCAGACTGGGAACAGAGCTCAGCCTCTGAATTCCACTGCCTACAGCCTCAGATGATGTTGCAGAAGCTGAAGAATGAGCCAAGCTTACAGCACTAGATATTTTGGGAGTACTAGCTGATCTTGCTTGCTTCCTGGATTTTTCTGTATTGGCAGCCTGCAGAGATGACACTCTGGTAGGTCTGACAAGGGCCAGCCTATTTGTACTAGCTGAAAGGTTAGAGCCACTCACACTAGCTTTTGAAGACATGCTTGATTTTCCTGAAATAGAAAGTTAAGTTATACTTCTGAATCATTGCTTATTGCTAAGTTTTTGACAAAGAAGAATAATTACGCTCACACAGGAAAGAAAAAAAGCAATTTACAGCATTTAAATTTATGGTCAAACTACTCAAGTTTAAGAACACATACAACTACTGAAAACTTACTCCCTGAATCCTCCAGTAATTTTGTCTGTTTTAGAAAGTGTCCTCACCAAATTCCTGAATTACTGCAATCAAGTCAAAAAATATTCTTCAAGGAATGCCAAAACAGCTTGCAGATTCAAGTTACATTTTCAGCATTTTCTCCCAGCATAGTTGGCTCTGTTCCCTTAAGCAAGTATTCAAGAAGGTAGTAGTTCAAGTTACACTGATTAACACTACGGGCTGAACTACCCAAGTGCTTTTCTCAGTTTTCTGTATGGTTCTTACTTTTAGTCTGTAGGTTACTTTCATTAATAGGATGAATCTTGACTAGACACTTCTATCATATAAAATAATTCTTATTAAGCTTTAGCTTTTACTAATATATTATTATCCATCCAGAAACAAAGTACAAAATAAAAATTTTCAGTAACTCAGTATCTCAATATATCTACAAGAACTGTGGTGCTTACATCTGACAGTATTTTAGGAGACTATTTTTCTGATCCTTTGAAGCTTACTGTGTCCTGGGTCTGAAAGGGTGAAATTGATGTCCTCATAGTATAAGCCTCTTGGTTGTATTCAGTTACCTCCCTAGAGTATGTTTCCAATATGCTTGAGTAAAGCTCATCCTTTTATTAGGCTTACAGAAACTCAGAACTAGGCCTTCCACCTTCCTTCCATATTTCAGTTGTTTTGGTGGGTGTTTTGTTCCTTTTTTTTTTTTTAATTCAAGTTAGACAAGCTTACAGCATTCAGAAGCTCACGTACTTGGCTGTAATAGAGAAGATCATGTACAAAGAGAACAGGTTTCCTGAGGGATTGCTTACTTTCTGGCTGTGTCAGACCCTCACATGTAGGCATCAGGCTTACATGAATTTAGTTTTTACAAATGATAGAAGTCTAAGATTTATCTTTAGTCCACATGGATTTATTGGACTAGCCTACAAAATTTTATTCTCCATTCAAAACGTTTCTTACTGCTTGTATGTACTGGACACTATTGAAACATACCCAAACCCACAGTCAAAGACATGCTTAGCTATTTCAAAATTGATTTGTGGCACAAATCTGTAGTAAGAGTGATTACCATTTTTTCCTATAGGAGAAATGGATAAACTTGAATTCAGACTTGAGTTCATGCTAGACACTGATGACGAGGAAGTAGTCTTTCTTGTGAGACCACTGGCAACACCAGGAAGTTTCAGATGTGTCATCTTCTTTAAGCTAGGCTGAATCAGAGAACATAGTTTATTCAAAAGCAAAAGAACTATTAAAACATTATTTTGCCATGCTTTTTCTTGGTATTATAGCTTTTCATTTGTGAATTTTAGAGAACCTCCTTCCTCAGATTACAGTTTAAAAAGTGAACTTTCTTAGAAACAGTTCCATTATATCTGGGTTGTTATACAGAACTGGAACATCAGATCTAGGAGGTGGAGTGTTATTATTATTCCTGCCACAAACTTGAATATGGACTTAAAGGGATTAAAGAATAAAAGGAGTAACCCCTGGCACCAGTATATGCTGGGCACCAACCAGCTGGGAAACAGCTTTGCAGAAAAGGCCCTTGGGAGTGCTGGTAGACAAGTTGAACATGCCGAGCACTGGCACAGGTTTCCCAGGGAGGTTGTCAAGTCTCCATCCTTGAAGATACTCAAAAGCTGTCTGGACATGGTCCTGGGCAACTGAGTCTAGGTGGCCCTGTTTGAGCAGGGGTTTGGACCAGATGACGTCCAGAGGTCCCTTCCAACATTAACCATTCTGTGATTTAGTAAAGTTGCATGCAGCATGGAAGTAGGTGTCTAAAGCTTCAAAACTCCTGACAGCTATAGGTATTCTACCTTCATACAAGTTATGGCAACCTTTTCATATGGTATAGTTAACTACACACATCACAAACTTTCTTACAGAAAATTGCGGATTGCTTACCTGCAGCTAATGCTTTAAAAACAAAGGTAATGCTTGTTAATCCAACACATTTATAGTTGCTCTTAAGTATGTTCATTGTGTTATAGACGTAGAACACACATTCAAGAATGGCAATTATAGAACAGAGACTACTTCTCCTTAAAACCATTATACACAGCAACATAGCTCTAAATTAGAAAGTAAGCTATATCAGTTTTTTCTTTTTATCAGAACATCACAAATTATTTTCATATTAAGTATGCTTGCCATTACCTTACTTGGTGCAGGAAAGGCTTTTTTGTCTTGCACTGAGGAACTATCACTGAACGAAGACTCAAAAACATCTGAAGCAGCACTAGATTTATCAGAAATTAGATCTTCAGATGATCCCATGCTGTTCAAGTCTCTTTTTGTAGAAATACTAGTATGTTTTCCTGGTTTGGGCTGCAAATTTCAATGCAACATTTTAAAAGCTACTAGTGTTTCTAGAAACCACTACAAAGCTTTTTACACAAATGGATTTTGTTAAGAAACCAAGACAACAGTCAATGAAGAAGCCTTTGAACCCAGTCAAGTCCTTAGCTTTTCAACTAATATAGTTTAAAGTTAGTCTTGTGAGTATATTTGCCAAGTATTAGAACATTCTTGAACCCAGATATTGGACATCAACCTGAGAACAGTTCTGCACAACAATTCACCAGCACAAATTTCATATAATCATGTTCACCTACATACGGTAACAGTTGTTCCTTACAAGATCTCCATTTAATTCACATTCTTCTGCTTTACTCTAGTTTTCCAAAAGATGAGACATTACAATAGTAGACTGCATCATCCAAACTGTCTATTTAGACAGTGGGGTACAATTTGGCTAGGTAAAGCATTACGACTGTGCCTTTTCTTATAGCACCCAAAATCAAAAAGAGACTTTTACCACAAAGGAATCAAAGGGTCCCCTATCTTCTATAGGTGATGGTTCCCAAGGAGCCAATATCACATTTTCAGTAAAGTCTAGTACATACTGGAACCCAAGCCATAAGGTGCAGAGCAATAAAATCCAGAAGATATTCTATCTAGAGACTGGGATTTGTGCACACAAGGTTTTCTAACACAACTGTTTCCTTGCTATCCTAGAATACATTTTCAGTTGGTCACATAGCTACATCTTAAATGTAATACCATTAATCACTGCTTTTGATGGTTGAGACAAGTTGTGGACAGAACTAGAACGAAAAGATATTCCTGTCCTATCAAGATAATTGTGGGGTTTTTCCCCCCTCACCTCCATTGACAAGAGTTAACAGTAAACAAAGCCATTTTTGCACATTAAGTCACTAATAACAGTGCAGCAATTTTACCAGCAACAAAACAGTGTTTAAACAGAAGCCAGGAATGATGGTATTCACAAAACCAGAATACAATGGAAAAGAAATTCACCTGCAGATGCTCTACATTGTCATAATAGATAAAACTAGTTGGCTACTGTACCACAGTATCTGCCCCGACTTTTCTTTTTTATATATAATGTTTCCTGCCTAAGGATCTTATGAGGTAAAGAAACACTGTAAGATTAAAGTTCACTTTTAAAAATAAAAGCTTGTGGACAGTTTAAACATTCCTAAAAGACACAAAGGCCATGTCTAAAGAAAACATTGTTGCCCAGAAGCTGTCTTTACCTTTTCAATAGTCAACAAATTGCTTCTTCCAAGAGTAGATGAAGCTTTTGCCATTGGCAGTTTGCCAGCTGCCTTCATATTTCTTCCCTTAGTTTCCTGTTCTTGTGTCAGAGGTGAACTGGCAATTTCTGTAGGAGATACACAAATTTTAACAGGGCTTCTGTTTAGAGGAGTATGAAGAGCATGTGTTTTGTCATCTGACAAAAGTTTATCCAATTCCTTTGGAAAACAAGGTGGCAGCTGACATGCTGGGCTATCTCGCACACAGTACGTCTCCCGTTTAACAGCCCTGGGACTTTTCACTATATTTTGGTTTCTCAGTATTTTCAATTTTGACTTTGAATCCTCCACAAATTTTTCTATAATCTTGTCTTCCCGTTCTTCTGATTGGCTTATTTTAGTCTGTTCATTCTTGCTTCCAGTCTCTATCTGCAGTGCTAACAAATGAGCTTCTTTGAAAATTTCCACAAATTTCTCTCCTGTAAGTGGGCTCCACGTGAGTTCATCATCACAAGCAGCTGCACTCTTTTTTTCAGCACTTGTTTTTGCTTCAACATTGGCAGCAATACATTTTTCTTTGTGTCCCAAAGGTCCAACAAAAACTTCATCTTCATTTCCACTACAAAGAAGAGTTAAGTCAGCGCAGCACCATACGTGTGTTCATTTTAAAGGTATATTCACCTGTAGACCCTTCACTTACCTTGCTGGAGAGAGTGAAAGGTCAAAGTCAAACTTTTCATCAGTCAGAAGAGGAAAGTCTGAAACTATAACAACAAGAATTTTGTCACAGTGGGGATTTCCAATAAAAATGATTGCATTATGCTTTGACAATTTGGTGAAGCCGATGTCAGATGGCAAAGAAAGTTTTAGCTACCAATTTTAAGTAATTAAAATAACAAAAACATGTTTTAGGTCAAAGAAATTGAAGGTACAGCTGTGAATATGATCATAATTGTGATAGATGCCCAAATATTATAAAAGATGTCAACACTAATTTCTAAGCATCCATAATAGGAATGTGGGAATCTGGCTGTGGGAAAGGGTATCAGCAGCCTCCAATCAAGAAAAGTGAGATTATATAATCTACAGCTATATGACAAGGCAGTTGTCCTATCAGTCAGTTCTTTCCCAGTTCAGACCACCACAGGACAGTAACAGGAGCCAGTGAGAAAGATTAGTTTTCCTGTTAGCTAATATATACACTAAATAGTAATTTAATCCACAGCAGACAGATAAGGAAAAGGGAGAGGTCAGATTAGATATATAGAAGAGAGGTTGATGACATCATGTCACTACTACACATGCTCTAGCACCAGTGCTCCACAACCTCTTGAGGAGGGTTATAAGCCTGAGACTGGCAACAGCAGCCCATCCAAGTAAATGAGTACACAGAACAAGACATAAAACAGATACAGGAGTTCTACTGATCTGAACTGTCTTAACTTTAAATAAGGCATACACCAGGTAGAAAATATCCCAACATGTTCTCCACCTACCATTGCTTGTGCAAATACTCAGTTTTTCTTCAATCACATGACTTGAGCAGTGTACCGCCATTTCTTTTCCTTCTTCCATAGTGTCTGGAAAATACAGAATTACCGATGCAGTATGTTTAAAAAAAACAACAAAAAAGTCACAGAATTTTACGATACTACCAAATTAGCAAGGAGGCAAACATTCCCTTTGAAGGCTCTTATGTTATGTTTAGGGACAGCCACACCTCTCACCATCCTCTTGAAACACACTATTGAATTATCTGAGACTATGTATATGTAAAGTGTTGCAACCTCTGTAAAAAGCCTTCAAATACAGCAGCGACGCCTAGGATTTCTGAGATTCCTTAACGCAAACCCTGTGTTCGGCAACTAAACTCCTTATATGAATACGGCTGCAATGGGCAGCACGGCTAGACAGCTGCAGCAAGAACACTGCCACCCCAGAGGCTAAAAAAACCCCAACATTTGACAGCACTAATTCGAGACTGGCATAACCGAGACTCAGCGCATCTCTGCTCCGCAGAGGAAACCCGCGCTGCGCTTGAGACGGCGGCTTGCACTTGTGGAGAGAAACCATCAAATACGACTTTCCTGTGAGCAGAGGTCGACTCGTCCCCACCTTAACACAACCCGCTCAGGCTTTGCCGAGGTTACCAGGAGACCCCAGGAGGAATACCTCAGGCCGTGCGGCCAGGCCGAGGGGACTAACGCCGAGCGCGGACCTACCAGGGCTGCTCCCTCACGGGGCAGCTCAGCAGAGCCCACCGGAGCCGAGGGGACCCCCCCCCACACACACACCCCCGGGGGAGGAGAAGCTGCCCGGCGTGCGCGGAGCCGCTCACAGGCCCCGCGAGGGGCGCGGAGCCGCCCGCCGACTTCCCACCGCCCCACCTCCACTGCAACGGCCCCTCTACAGCCGGGCCTCGGGGGAAGGCCTCCGGACAGCACACCGCGAGGCCGGTGAAGCGGCCGAGGGCCGGTAGCCGCCACCGCCGCTCCACTCACCTCCGCGGGGCCGCCGAGCACGAAGCGGTACGGCGGTGCCGCCCGGACGTTTGAAATCGCACCCCCGTCACGTGACGCGCCCCGCGCGCCCTCATTGGCAGGTTCGAACGATAACGACACTCCCCCCCTCCCCGGGCACTCTGGGGCTGGTAGTTGGCCGGCGCTCCCCGAGGGCCGCCGGTGTGGCTGAGGGGCCGCTCCCCGCCGCTGGGCCTCACCCGCTTGCCGCGGCCGATGTCGAACGGATTACACGGCCGTCGCCTGGCAGAACTAGAGACGGGCCTCTGGAGCATCGCAGCACCCAGGGCCATCAGAGGCTGCCAGAAGGCGGCCGCGGGGCGGGCGGATGGCTGCCGACGGCCCCCTCTGGTGCCGTGGCGCCTCCTGCTCCGCTCGGCCTCGCAGGCCGGGCCGCTCCTGTGGCGCTTTCCGCTCCTCAAGTGCGGGTTCCAGCCTTGCTGTTTCATCCCCGCCGCTTGTTGCTGCGGAGCTGGGTTTGCCTGGGCTGACCTCAGCAGCCGCGGTGGTGGCAGCACCAGAAGGGAAAGGCTTCGGGAGCCTCTGGGCTTACGAAGGACTCGGCTTCAGGGCCCTGCCGGGCTGCAGGGCCTCGGGGTGACTCTGGCACGGCTGTGGCGCAGGGTGCGCAGGCTCCTTTTGTTTCCTCCGCACCGTTGCTCCATACGATTGTCCTAGTAACTTAACTGCGCCAAAAGGGATATATACCTCTTCCTGAAATGACGTAAGGAAGAGCGAGATTCCTGGATGTCAGTCCCAGCTGCTGCCAATTAATACGGGCTGACTGATAGAATAGTTTTAAAAGTAGACCCATGTCAGTAGGAAACACCAGGAACACACCGCTCTTCCATGTTTCTTCTGAAGTTTACTGCTGTGCAGTGCTTAGGGTTTTCTCCTAATACATGCATGGCCTCAGAAATTGCAGTCAAGTGATATATTCTGTTCCGAGTATTTCAGGATGGCTAACTAAATCACTGGACTGGAATTTAGCAGCTGAATAAGAATGGCTAAGTATGACCTACAGATTTTCATATAGACAAAATATTTTGTAACCCTTTCTCTACTTGGCCACTTACATTTTAGGATCTTTGATGGAGCCTTGCAAGCAGTATACACAATTTGACTATATAGCAAGTACCCTATGTATTGGCTAATATGCACGGTATATGGTGGGACAAACAGGCTACTAGGCTGACAATTATTAACACACTCACCTCCTACCTTTCCTCCCTCCCCATCACCCCAGGAGTCCCTCCTGGCTGGCAGTGGTCAGTTGGGTGGGGAAGTGTCAGGCTTTGCTGCTCATAAAACAGGCCAGTCCTCACAATTACAGAGTTTCTGTCTTCCAGCTTTTTGTCTCAGGATTTTATACCTGTTCTCTTCAGTGTTTTTCTCATGGCTCTTTGAATTACTATTACTGATGTAATAGTTTCAATTCTACATTTTTACTGTTCTTCTCTTGCATTGCTTTAGCTTATAGGATGTCTCACTAATAGCTCAACAGCAATTTTTTTTCAGTAAGTTGAGCAAGGGTCCATGGCTGTATTGACAAAACTGGGCCATGCGCATTATGAGGATAATTTTCCACAAAGAAAAATATGATAGAAGAAAAAAAGTTGGGAGATCTCAAGAGTGTATTATATGGCCAAAATTCAACAATCTCACACCTCTGAGATGAGGCTGGCACATACCTCCTTTTGCTTAGTTCAGTCAAAAAATGAAAGCACCAGTAAGAAACAGAAAATCAAGATGAAACTAAAGGGAAAGGGGGCAAATAGGCTGTAAGTGCTACAGATCTTAGGACTGAAGTAGAAAAAAATGTATAAAGAAAACTAAAAACATACAGGAAAAATTCAGTTTACAGCTTTTATTGTGGCACCTACCACTCTGTATACGTTATTTAAGAAAACAATCCCAAAGTTGTAACTGCCCATATTCTGAGGACCAGGTCTGAAAAAGCTGGAAGTGATTCAAGTCAGTAATTCTTTACTGATGTCTGAATTTCTTCCTCCAAGTCATTGTAATATTTCAATTTTTCTGTATTTAATATATTACTACTAATAAAGAATTATATAATGTCCTTGGTAGCTCCACTGGTTCCAGTGACACAGTTTTACTCACATAGCCATTAGAAGTAAACAGCACATGCATTTCTATTGAAATACTGACATAATAGTCTTGTAATAAGTTTACTTCAAGGAAATGGAGACTCGATCAGTGTCCGTTAAATGGTCACAGTGTCGACGAAATTAAAATAGCTCTTTTTATAAATGTTATTTATGGAAAAGAGTTTTAAGACTGTTGAGACTATGAGTAAATGAGCTCAGTTTTAATTTTCTGGAGTGTAAGTGATATCCCAAGACATATTTGGAAATTGCTAATTGTTTTACTAAAACGGAAGGAACCAATTTTATTTATATAAAAACATAAATACTATGCAAAGGAAACGCAAAAGCCTTTAGAAATGCACCAGAACTACAAGTTCAGATTTGTTTTAACAGCAAGTATATGTGACAATAAGCTTAAAGTAGCAGTTAAATGAGAACTATGGTTATTTTTTTTGACAGTTTAAAGATGATGCAAGAAGGTTTTCACATACTGTTTTGGGAAAGAAGGGCTTTGGCCTGTTTTTCTAAACTACAAATTTAAATGTGTTTATTCACGAGCCCTACAAATAGTTACTGGACCATTGGATTTATTATACTAAAACCACCATTAACCCAGCTAATCATGCAATGCCCAACTATTGGGAGAACTTCTGCATTGGCACAGCCTCTTGTCAATTAATGGCTCCGGGTGGTCAGGGAAGAATAGGATGTATGTGACTTGTTTACTAACCCTAAATGTCCAAATGTTTTCTTTTGTGCTGATTTGCTGCTTATTGACTGCTTATTGAATATGATTGTGTTATAAAAGTCAACAGAGTATTAAAGACAGCACCTACTTTTTCATAAAAATGTTTGAATATTAGACCACATCTAAGTGATGGTGACTTGAAATTTCACTCCAGGCAATTTAAACCAGATTACGGTTGTAAAAAGGAACTAAGTTTTACCCCAAAATAGCCTGTGATCTAATAGAAAGTAGTTCTAAGTTACAGCTCATCCTGCATTTTTCATCACCAGCACCCTCCATCTGTGCATTACTTGTGTTGTTATGAATTTGGCAACACTTCAGCAGCGAGCTACTGTTTATAAGAAGGGATCCCAGCAGCTGAAAGAAGCCAGTCGTTGGGATTACTCATTACTTGCCTTGTGAGCTGCTCCAGGGAATTTCTTGAAGAACTATGTCAAAATCAGCTTTAGAAAACCAGTAATTTGAGAACTTTGATTGACACATATCAAGCGCTCCCAGACTAGCATTGGTCAAGTTGGTGGGCTTGGAAGAAAGATTCTTTTTGTTGGTGTACTGAGTGAAGATTTTCCTCTTTTGTGCAAGGAAACAAGAGGATAAAAAAGGCCTTTTTCCTCTCTGCAAGAAGAAATCTGACACATTGGGAACTCAATCACCAAGGCACTATGAATGCTTCCAGGAGGTAAGCTGCATATAATGCATTACACTCAAGTAGGAATAGGAAAGCAAACTACTGACAGAATATTCCTCTTGTGGTCTTCACATGATGCTGCCAGATGATCATGAACTGTGTTATTTCATTTGCAGTTACACAAGACAGAAGGTAGTCCTTGTCCTGATATGAATGTTAAATGTGTATTTCTAATTCTACAACTACTTTCTGTAAAATCTCAGCTGCAGAACTTGTTTTATTGATGAATTCCCTTTTGCAGATTACACTTCCTAGTCTTCCATTTTTAACAAATCAGTTTTGATAGCTCTCTTCCAAGTGTGCATAAGTATATAAATATAATTTGTGTTTAAAAGCTCTTTACTCATAAACTGTATCTGCAGCAACATTTTTGGTAACTCCTCTTCTGTGATAATAACAGCAGGAACATGTATGAACCAGAGCTGTAATACATCTAATTCTTCTCAGACCTCTTCCTAAGCTACACAAAAATCACAAGCTGAGCAATGTCCTTTTGGCATTCCAGTTCAGATGGAATTGTGGACATTCAGCATTTTTCTCTCTTAAAAAGAAGCAGGCCCACTGGGGCTTAGCAGGCAATTTTCAGTCGCAATAACAGTAACTGGAGGTCAGTTACCATAGGCTAACACTTCTACTTTCAAACCATTTGGGAAAGGTGGCAAAGCAATGCAAAATGTTACTCCAGAGAGACCTGCAGATACCCTTTGTGTAGTTACTCCTGACTGGTATCTTTGGGTAATGAATATCTTGACAGACTGCCAAGGGAAGTTCCCTCTGAAAAGCCGATATAAAACCACATTATCAGAGCAGAATAGAAAACTTACACAGCACATGCTGTGCTTATTCCCATGGATTAAAGCTTTGGAAACTGGTAATTTTTTTTTAAACCCTGCCACTTTCATAATATTGCAAAATGAAAGTGTTTTTTCTCATACAACTGATCTGTATCAATAGTGAAGAGTAAGAGCACTGTGCATCCTCTAACAAGCCCATACCCAGTCTCTTTGCCTGTCAGTGGGAGAGAAATACCAAATGGCTGGGAAATGTTTTGCATTTCCAATTATGGAAATTATTTTATTAGCCCCATACAGTTTGAAGAGCTCTTTCCCAAATCTAGTCAATGATACAATGCACACTCTGGACTTCATTATAAACACTACTCAACTGTTAATAAAAAATAATATTTTTTAATCTTAACCTTGCTTTTTGCTATGGCAGGATACATTCTCTCCGTGCTCACAGACAGAAAAACAACGGAAACAAAAGTGAGAACTGGCATAGCAGCTCTGGGTTCAAGCACCAGCATGGGGATGATCTTGCTACAGTCCATACCCTTTACACAGTTATTGTCATAATCCTTCTAATGGCAATCTGGGGAGCCTGGTCAAGGAAGGATTCATCCTTATAGCAGCAATATGCTTTCTTTTTTAAATATTTAAAGGAATATTTGTGTCGATTATCCATACCTGTGAGGTACAAAAAATGGTCTCAACATATTAGTTTTCTTGAAACTGCTTAAACTGTTGCTACTTGTGGAACTGAACCTGTGAAGCAATTTAATAGGCAATGTACAGAACATGACTTTGTGAATAACATATACCTGCTTGCACTGTACACGTTTGTATTACCCTTCGCATGTATATGAAAATTACTTCAAGCACAATATGCTACCAAGAAGACTTCAACTTATGTTTTTATTGGTTGATGTTTTGTGTATCCACCCCAGCTTTCCATTTTTGAACTTACGTTGTCCAGTCTCTACCTCTGCTAAAATTACCTGTCCCAATCTATGGTAAAACATACACTACAAGCAAGCATAATGTGCCATGTCGCAACAACACAGGGAAAAAATTATCAATAAAACCAGCTATCCTGCAGGCAAAGGAAGACCTCTGAACAAGTCAAACTCTCATCTTTGTTGCTGAAGAGAATTTATATGGGATTAGCATCTGCATATTTTTAACTTATGGTAATGCCTTTGTAAACTCAGGAATAAAACCATGAAATAAAATGTATTTGTAAGCATCCTTTGTTGCAGAACCAACTGGCTCAGTCTTCAATCTTGTACCAATATATTTAATTTATCTGCAACCACTGCTTGCTTTTCCATAATTCATTAATACCTCATAGCAGTACCAACCTCTACATGCACCAGCCCATCCTTGATTGGGGGCATTCCATACTCCCATTTTTTCAGGGAAGTAACTCCACTCAGAAAACCTGCAAGCTTTCTGGAAACACAGCCAGCTGGCAGTCTCTGTTAAACTCTGTTAATTGTATGGATGCCTACTCCTGATGAGCTCAGGTTAGTTGACTGGCAGCTCTGAGGGGCAGTGGCTGTTGGGAACAATAGTCCAAGCCTTTGGAGCTTAAACTCAGCTTAAACCCCAAATTTCAGCATTGCCTAAACTAACAAACAGTATCCTAATAAACAAAGAAGAGCTGCAAGACATTTTGAATACTTAGGAACAGATAGATACATGCTTGTAATTACGTAGTACCTGTAGAGAACACAATTCTTACAAGTATCACGTACTCCATTTTGGTATCCATCCATCTTCAGGAGGGGTACACAAACTGAAATGTTTCTGAGAAGACCTACATGGCATTAAACATCAAGGAGTGTTTACAAAGCACAGTGTAGCACCAGAGAGACACCTGTGTCAGCTCTCAACAGGCAGGTGTGGGTGCTGGAATCAGTGTTCCTCTATCTATGCAGCACTCCACCAGCGTTACCCTACTTGGGCAAACACCCTTGTTAAGGTACCACCTCATCATGCTTTAACATGGGAACAAAGCTTTGATGATGCTCTCTGAAGAACAGCACACAAAGGAATTATTAAAAAAAAAAACAGATTAGCACATTAAATACATTGTCTCATAGGACATAGGGACCCCAGTCATTAACCATGTAGCATGAACTATTACAAGTGAAAGCAAAAGGATGGTCCTTCCCTTGTAAATGTACCATTGAAGTACACAAGAAGAGAGAGATTTAGACATTCTGACAGCAGTACGAAAAACCCCAGGTGATTGGGGTTGCGTGACAGGCGATGGCTTCAGCGCACTGGAAGCTTAATGTCATCAAGGCTTTTGCAGGAGAGAGGGAGTTTTGACAATGGGTCAAAGAGCGGTACTGAATAATCATTTATTCTGAAAATGATGGAGGTTCCCCTAGCTGACGTAAGCACAGAAGGAGTGCCTGAAGCTGCTGCTTTGAAAACACAGGGCAAGAGGGTGAGCTTAGGCTATAGGAGACCAATGTGAACTGTGAAGGGCTTTGGAGGTAAAACCAGACAGATAAAGGCATCTCACGGTGACAGAAGAGGGGAAGCCAGTGAACAGAGCTGGGGAGGGGGCTACGCTTAATGGTGAGGGGAGTTCACTACTGGAACTCGTCACCGACAGCTGAAATGGATTTTTCCTTTTCTTAAGACTTTGTAAATCAGATTGGCTATTTGTTCTAACATACGTAGCTTTTAGAAACATGCATTTTACTAATATCAACACACAGTTCAGAGATGCGCAGGCTGCAGCTCATAAATTCAGCTGCCAGATCAGTGAATCTGCATCACTTGTGCTGCCATGTTCATCATGGTGGCCTGCAGACGTGGCCGCAGAGCACTCAGGAGGAGTCCTCCTGGTGCGAGGCAGCCTACCTTCTGCTTCTCTCTTTCCCTGCGGAACCTCCGACTGTCCCTCTCACATCGCTGCGAGATTTGCCAGGTGGCAAAATATACACTCCTCCAACCATGGACGGGCAGACATCTGATCCCGCACACAAGCACCAGCCTGCAGGTTAAGGCTGCTGGCAAATCCTGGTGTCCTCTCGGAGGACAACTACCTCTGTCACGACAGCGTGGGCAAGTTTTCCCTGAGTGTATGTTCACATTCCTGCTGCATGCCCAGAGGTATACCTGTTATGGACAGGCCAGCAGTTTGGTCATATATCAGATCTACCTAGGCTGAAAGCTTGGGAACCATCTTTAACTCACACAACAATAACCTGCTGGCTTTACCACATATTACAAAGTCATTGTAGAAGATGGCTTTGTACAGGCTGTTTCTTGCTTGTCCTGTCTCCTGTCATCGTCCGTCCCTCCCCCCCCGGCCCGCAAGAAACTCACGTATTGCAAAGCATTCAAGCAGGAAAGTGAGTTCTGTGGCAGATGAGGTTTTAGTCATCGCCTTTTAAAAGCACAGGCTGCTGGTTTTGCTCAATTTTTGTCATAGACACAAAGTTAAAAAGACAGCACAGGCAAAAAAAAACCCCCAAAACAACCACCACCCCACCTAAAAGAAAAGCTAGAACAACTGACCACACATCATACTTTTGGATTTGGTTGTTAAATTTGTAAATCCTGCAGGTATAATCCTGCCTCTGAAGCACTGGAGATCCAAATAAGGTATTCCTCTCTTTCACCTTGTGATAGAGGAGACGAGGTATGAAAGTTCAGAGGAGACAGCAGCAGAACACTAAATGTTTTGAAAAACCTGTCTTTTTTCCTTAAACTTTTGCTTTACTGGAAAACAGTGGTGGTTCCTTTAACAGTAACGTTATAGAACCAAATTTACTAATTTCTAATGTGTTCAGAAAGACAGGCGTAACTTTGCAGGGTCAACAAAATCTACATTTATTACCAGTTTCTGTAAATAATTTAACTTGGATAATGGAGCTAGGACTAGGGGAAAACTGTGGTCTTGCAGGGCAATGGCATAGTCTTCACTGCCAACAGACCCAAATCATCTGCCTAAGTGACACTATGGAGGCTTCATCTCCCAAAATCATTTCCAGTAAATCGACCCACAAAAAAAATTCATTCAGGTCTCACCATAAATCACAATTTCATAATTTAACTCATGTGAACAGTAACAAACTATTTACTGTTTCTACACCAATGAAACAGACTGACAAGAATTCAAAAGTGGGAACCCAAGTTTGGAACTTGTATATCAATTGTTATGCAGTGATCTTTTTATTAATATTCCTCCTATATTAAACAGACGAGACTGATGTTTTACAGACGTTCTAAAAAGGCTGTGGTTTAAGCATATCTGCCTGCTGTTATTTTAAGCTACCAAAACCAACGTCAGCAGTTGAGCCCGCAAATCTGATGATATACTCCATGTACCAACTGGACTGTCAGAAAAGGAAAACAAGTTTTTTCCATGGTCATTCTCACAAGCTGATGTTACACACATTTTATTTCAGAAGACTCGAGCCCTTCTAAGCTCCATTTTTCACTAGTGCCTCCCATTTCCCTTTATAGAGGATGACAGATTCTGTAAAACCATCTTTAAATCAAGATATCAGCACAACCATTTGTCCTGAATAATTTCTTTTGATAAACATTGTAATTCCCTTGGTACTTGGTAAGTATTTTGCCATTGATTTGGTTGGTAAGAAAAGGATGGTATTTGTCCTACTGTGTTTTAATTGAGGGAAGAATTAACCAAAATCAAAATGCAAAACAGCTAGGGATTTCTGTATTAAATACAGAAACACAGACAATGCTAGGTCTATCTATCAGTTTACTAGTCTGTTTAATGTAGTAGGTAACACTTCAACTCTAACTCAGACTTGCCTCTTCCCCAAAATACATTTTGTTTTCCCAAACACTATCTGTAAGAATCTGGGGCATACTCTTCCAAGTATCTTATAAGTACACGAATTGTAATACCTCAGAGAATATTAGGGAAAAACCAAAATGCAGACAGCTATACGGTTTTATACACGTCCCAGAAAAACAATACAGCATAACAATAACAAACAGTATGGATTTCTACCTAATTAGGACAGTAATTTTTCTTAAACAGGATGCCTGCATAAGATTAAATGATACTCATGCAGGGCTGTTGGACTTGGTGACTACTGGAAATCAATACTCTTTTTAGTTCCCTTTGATGTCCTTTCCTAACACTGGTTCAACAAAACAAGTTCAATGATCCTTTCAGTATGCTATGTAAGTTGTACTGACAAGTGAATAAATCTATGGTGCAAATTTCTCTGTGAATTCTGCACCTGGAACTAGGCCCTAGAAAGTCAGCATCACCATGCATAATTCAGCATTATAAAGTAATAGCACCTCTCATTATCCTTTAATGCCAACACAGAAGTACCACAGCAACACACCAGTACCTCAGCAGTACGCTGCATCTGATGACATCGGATTGTCAGTTGCTACCACTACCATAGCCATACTGACCTTATTCATTGTTCTCCATCTCCATCTCTGATGCCCATGCTCCATGCCGCTGCCACCACTGGCTGCCATGGTGCCCCTCTTGCCCCTTCGTGCTCCCAAAGGGTAGGCAGCGACTCTATCCCATTAGCAGAAAGAGGGAGACGCTGCTGATAGTTTATGGAAATTTTCCTTTTTCTAGTCCACCAGCAATACTTTGTGCCATAGAGACACCTTTTCCAGCAGCAGTATCGTTAAAAGGATATCATCCATCAGGGGTGCCAAAACAAAACAAATCAGGGGACGGTTAATAAAAATGGTTTACAATGTTTGAATCCTATCTGGGACTAGTAAAACATTTGATGAAACAGAAAAGTAAGTACAGATTTCCAAGCCTTCTGTTTACGATCAACTTAAGGTACCAGCAAAAGTGATTTTTTCTTGCTAAGAAATGGACAGAAATGCCAATGGCAAATTCTGCTTTGCACAGCAGAATTGCTCTCTGTGCTTAGAACACAGCTCAGATTACCCCCCTGTCCAAGCTTACTCATTTATGGTTAAAGCTCAGGTGTTATCATACTACTCAGTACTACAGCACTTTCTCCAAAATGCAGAATGAATTGCCCTCTTTTTCCTTAAAAAAAAATTTATTTCCACATTTTCATAAAACATCTTTTGTTGACATTCTGCAAACAATACTATCCAATAAGGTGCCGATTTTTTCTTCCTGTGGAGTAACTTTGTACATCTGCAGAAAAAAAGAACAAGAAAAACAAAAAAGCTGTGTAAGGAAGAGAAAAAATGATCACATATCTGAAAGAACGAAGAAAGTATTTCCCCCTCTCCCATACTTTTTACATTGGAAATTCCTATCTCGTTGTGACTGCAGGACAAAATTGGGACTGAGGAACCAAGCAAATTCTGAAACTGCAAGACATAAAGAAAGCTAAGAAACTGAATGAGAGCAGCCCTTTTAGCTCTATGTTATACGCTATGATTTGTCCAATTTTATTTATGTCTCCCATCATTACTTTGATGGACATGATCAAGATGATTCAAGTTGTTTGAATTTTATCCAGTGAAAAACATATGCTTCAAGATACCTATCTAGCATATGGTAATCTGTTAAGAGCACACATGCCCTAACACAGCTCCTAGCAGCTAATCAACACATTTTTATTTTACCACCCATGCTGGGACTATTTATGTGCTTAAGATTATGAAACTGTTCAGAACTGAAAATTTATTTTTAATTAAATGGATATTTGCCTGACAAAACAGGAAGCAAAAGTGCCTGAATAGTAGGCAGCAATCTGGAATTTATTTTTATGTTCCAACTTCCTGACAACGTTAAGAATTTTGAAGACTTAAAATTTGTGATGTCAGGGTGTGACAACTAGAACTTTTTTCAAGTAAAAAAATTCTAAGAAAGAAATCATCATGGTTCACTTAAAACAAGGCTCCAGTTGTGCTAAAGAAATACAGACCTTAAGTTAATTATGTCCATTGATATTTAATCAGATAACTAAATAAACTATCCCTTTTCTCTATGCTAGTAATCTCTTTTGGCTACATACCTTCTTAACTTTGGCAGTGTCTGTTAGTTGGGGGAGTTCATCTAGAGAAACCTGTTGGCCTTCTACCTGAGATGCTATATCTTCCAGATTTACAGTTTTTTCTCTGTCCACAACCAGAACAACAAGTACTGCTGTGTCACTGTCTGAAATGCCAAACTTTTTAAATGCATCTGAAATCTGAGAAAAAATGAGAAGTATCAAAATATTATGAGTCACTTTCTCACTACATGTAAGCAACCTTTTCAGTTACTGGGTCAAATAAACCAAGAGTATAAATTGACACACGTTTTACATTAATGGAATTCTGACAAGCTACAGAAGATAACAGCATATTAGTGTTATTAAAAATAACAGTAACTTCTATTAGTAGCCAGATAAACAGTTAAGAGAATACATGTATTTAGTTTGGCTGCATGGATCCTGGCAAGCTTCTCTGGCAAAAAAGACATTTGTTCAGTAAATCTTACATTGTTGTTTGGTGAAAGGCTGAAAATAATTTCTGCATAGAGAGTTCTGGTCTTCATTTTACCTATCTTGTGTAGATGAACTGCTTTGTTGGCTGCCACAAGAATTTGAAAAGGATCTACAATCTGTAAAACACAACAGGAGAAGTTAAACAGAAATTTAACATACTGTTTTGAACTCTGAAAAAATCGTGACCACTTATTTTTGATAGCCGAAGTCTGCAATTGTAGAAGCGAGCAAAACAGTATTCTGCTAGTTATTTTAGCAGTTCTTGCTCTTCCGAAGTCAATGTGATTACTTCCTGTGTGGGGTAATACCTGACGTAAAAATAAAGATTACACTCTCTCAGTCAGATTACTGAAATCTTTTGAAAAAAGAATCACATTAATAAATTTTCTGTCAGTAAATTGTCAGATTAGATTCCTTTTTTTCCCCCCTTCTGTAACTACTGCTTTGCCAACGCTAACAAAAAAGACTAGATTCGGAAACTAGTTGTGGGTTTAAATGAGAACAAAGGCTCCAAATAGTAGATTTTTGACAGCATTAAGCAGTTAGTGCTGCATTTTACAGATGGAAGTCGATTTAAATAGCTCCACCACGTAGGATGTGAAGTGAATCAAGGCGACACTTGTCTTGGCCAATCCTGGCTCCTTCTTTTACACAGATGAGCCCTTACGCTGTACGACACGGTAATGAAATCAAAGGAGGGAGAGTGTGAGGTACGTGTAACTCGTGTGACAGCGATTACAAGCACAGGTCGCTCTTCACAGAGTCCCCACAGAGAAGGATTCCCGCACTGCCTTCAAAGCTGTCAGCGCAGTACCAGCAGGCCGACAGAAGCGTTCACTCACCATTGCAGGGTTTATTAACGCTCCTTCAATGGATCCTTCCACGGCTTTTTTCCTCAGAGCGGCGGCATTTTTCACGTGGCTGAAGAGGAGGAGAGTCACGCTGCAGCCGGGGAACAGCTCCAGCTGATGCGTTAAATCCATCTCCCACCGATGGCGCAGACCGGCCCCGGGAGCACCGGCCCGACAGAGTAACGACCGCACAGAGACGCGCCCGCTCTTGCCTCGTCTCTCGCGCAATTTTAGTCACACGCAGCCACTCATGGACGGCTTTCGGCCCTCC
>NW_010973187.1:3934932-4022794 GCF_000737465.1 Haliaeetus leucocephalus
TCTTCGCGGCCATCAACCGCCGCCAGCGCGGGCCCTACATGGACGAGGCCTTCCACGTCCCCCAGGCGCAGGCCTACTGCCACGGCCGCTTCCTCCAGGTGCTGCGCGGGAGCCGTCCGGCTCGCGATGTCCAGTCAGATGATAGGTGATTTCTGTGGTGATGATCGTAGATGATTTCTATGAACACACCGTGGGCGCCTTGAAATTTGTGGTCGGTGCTGTCCAAGACGCCGCTGCCTGCTCGCGTTACACGGGGGTGCGGTAGCGCACCGGCCAGGGTACAGAGCGCGAGCGCTCAGAAACTTCTGTAATAACGCCTGAAACTCCCTGAACCTCCAGGCCAACGAGACGGGGCGTGGGTGGGAACGGCCGGTGGTGACATGTTGCCTGTGTCTGGTCCGTAACCCTCTGTCCCTCTCCACTTTCCAGTGGGACCCCATGATCACCACGCTGCCGGGCTTGTACCTGGTCTCGGTGGGAGTAGTGAAGCCCGCGGCATGGCTCTTCGGGTGGACGGGAAGCGTGGTGTGCTCTGTGGGAATGCTCAGGTTTATTAACCTCCTTTTCAGCGCTGGGAACTTCTATTTACTGTATTTACTTCTGCTCAAGATCCATCTGAAGAATAAGGTATGGTCAAAGTAGGATAATTTTATGCACTCATACGAGCAAGTTGGATGGCTCTGTATGTTGGCTTCACTACATAGGTGAGCTGTCCTCAGTTTTATATAACTGCAAGTGCCACTACCAGTTTGGCCAAGGAGGCACATTCCTTTTCTCTAAAAAAAAAAAAAAATAATCTTTTTTCTCTCTCAGGGCGCAATCCTCTAAAAATTTACTCTTGTGCATAACTGTAAGCAGTCCCATTGAAATAAAGTTAGTACATGTATAGACTTACTATCCAAAGGTCTGAATGCTCATCTAGCTAGAATTGCTTAAGACTCTCCACAGAACTTCAACCAGTGAATCCTGAGTGAAGCCCTGTGAGCCGCATTTAAAGTAAAAATCTTTAGAAAGATACCAGGTTTGATGTCAATATTTAGAACCAGAAAATAATTCAAGTTGGAAGGAATTGGAGAATGATTCAGGTTGGAAGGGACCTTAGGAGGTCCACCCTCCAGCTCAAGGCAAGCCAGCCCTGAGATCAGACCACATTGCTCAGGGTTGGGGCCTAGAAGGCTCTCCAAGGATGGAGAGTGACTGCACAACCTCTCTGGGCAACCTGCTCCATGCCTGACTGGCCTTACAGTGAAGAAGGTTTTTCTTACGTCCAGTCTGAACCTCTCATTTCAGTTTATGACTGTTGTTTCTTGTCCTCCCACCGTGTACCACTTATGACTGTTGTCTCTTTTTCTCCCACTGCGTACCACTGTGAGGAGCCTAGCTCCCTTTACCTGTTGACATCCCCACGTGTATTGGTAGGCTGCTGTTTGGTCCTCCCAAGCCATCAATTTTCCAGGCTGAACAAGGCCAGCTCCCTCAGCCTCTACTCTGGGGGCAGGTGCTTCAGCCCTCAACTGTCTTGGTGGCCCTTTGCCATTGGTCCTGCTTATTATTGCCTTTTTTTGTATCACAGGGCACAAAACTGGATGTGGTATTCTAGGCACAGCCTAACAAGTAGAGTAAAAAGGGATCATCATTTCTCTTGATCTGCTGCTATGTTCTTGCTAACGCAGCCCAGGAGACTGTTGCTGTTCCGTAGTGCCAGGGCGTGCTGCTGGCTCATGTTCACCTCACTGTCTGCCAAGACCCCCAGGTCCCTTTCCACAGAGCACCAGCTCCTCAGCTACTCTGTTCCGAGCCTGTATCATTGTGGGGATTTCTTCCTTTCCAGGTGCAGGCATTTGCATTTGTCCTTACTGAATTTCATAATATTTCTGTTGCGCCATTCCTCCATCCTGTCTAGGTCACTCTGGATGGCAACTTTGCTCTGTAGCATATTGCCTGGTCCCCCCCGTTTAGCGTCATCTACAGACTTGATGAGAGTGTACTCTCGCTGCCTTCAAGTCATCGATAATGATGTTAAACAGGACCAGTCCCAGTATAGATCCCTGTGGTATTCTGGTTGTTACACTCACCTTTGGATGGAGTGTGACCAGTTAACCATCCAGTCAGTTTTTACCTGTCTAGCTGTCCACCCATCCAGACCTTAACAGTTCGACTTGGATACACGAATATTCTATTTTTGAAGCGGTTCACCTTAGTGAAGTTCTTTAGTTTCCCTTTTAACCATAAGGACATTTTTTCCTGTTCCCAGGTAACTGAAGGATTCCTTTACTATAAAGAAAATTTCTTCTGATGTGTTTTCTTACAGGAGACTCTTATGTTTAACCACATGATAAGACTGTACAGAACTGGGTCAAATTCAATAAGTTGTTTCCACTTTTAGAACACTTTTAGTTTTATTCTTGCTGGTGGAAATATAAATATAAGAAAACAAAAGGTTTCATGACAGTATTCTAAGCATTAGAAAATATAGTTGTATTGTGGGCATTTCTTTTGACTCAGCATTTTCTCTATTCCCCTTTTCTGTAAGGTGGTGACTGGCTGTTTCACCCCATGCTACATCATTCAGAAACATCATTCATGCAACATTTTTTCATGTCATGAATTGCATTGCATCATGTAGTGAGTGGGATAATTGGGAGGAGTTTTTAACTGCATGGTCTCCTACCGTCTTTAGTGTTTCTTTTCTAACTCATGAATTATAATGAAGATAAACAATAAAAGCTGCACCAAGGATCAGAAACTTGGAACTGGCAGCTCTGTGGATTGGCTTTGAAAGAGGCAATAGTAAAAGCTTAGAATGATGTGTTCTGCTGTCTCACAAATAAACAGAATTTGATGATGAGATTGCAGGGGCATAAAACATTCGATTTTTTTTTTCTTTTGTCCATTAGTGCAGCTCTTTTATCCTAGATACGGGAGGGGAGCACTTATACTCCCACAATTATTTTAATGCCACAAATGTGTGAACACCTGACATATGAAAGAAGTTGGTGTATTTTCGTTGCTGTATTTTTAACTTATCTGCAATAATGTTCGTGCTTTCATTTGTCTTTCAACATTGTATAGTCTGACACTCTGAGCAGGAGGTTAACAAAAATACAGCATGTGTGCTTGTGCAGTAATGGAACCAAAGAGCGTAAGAGGTGTTATATTGTGTTAATGGAATTCTCAAAAATGATACTCTTTATTTGTTTTTTTTTATTATTTTATTTTTATTGGATATTGCTAACCCCATTTTTCTGCTTCTTCTCTAGGCTGTGTCTGCTTTCCAGAGAATCTTGTCTACATTAACTCTTGCAGTGTTTCCCACCCTTTATTTTTTTACATTCCTTTATTATACGGACCCAGGATCAGTATTTTTTACTCTTTTTGCCTATTTAATGTGCCTTGATGGTAACCATAAAACTTCAGCTCTTCTTGGATTTTGTGGCTTCATGTTTCGTCAGACGAATATTGTGTGGACAGTTTTTTGTGCTGGAAATGTTGTTGCAGGGAAGCTAAATGAAGCCTGGAAGACAGAGTTACAGAAAAAGAAAGATGAAAAGATTTCTTCCAAGAAAGGATCATTTTCAGATTTGATTAGAATATTGCAGTTTCTTATTAAATATTTCATATCGCCTAAAAACTTAGTTACACTTACTGCTTTAACTTGGCCATACATTATATTAGTGACTGTGTTCTTTGTTTTTGTCTTCATCAATGGTGGAATAGTTGTTGGTGACAGAAGTAGCCACGAAGCCTGTTTGCACTTTCCTCAGCTGTTCTATTTTCTGTCCTTTACTGTCTTTTTCTCATTCCCTCATTTATTGACCCCTGCTAAAATCAGGAAGTTCCTTCTGTCATTACGAAAGCACCCTGTGCAGTACAGCTTAATCGCCGTCGTCTCTTTATTCCTGATCTGGAAATATACCTATGTTCATAAGTATTTACTAGCGGATAACAGACATTACACATTCTATGTCTGGAGAAAAGTCTTCCAAAGACACGAGCTTGTAAAATATGTCTTAGTTCCAATCTATATATTTGCTGGTTGGAGTGTTGCTGATACACTAAAATCAAAATCGATATTCTGGATCTTAATGTATTTTGTATGTTTATTAGCAGTCACGGTTCCTCAAAAATTGCTAGAATTCCGTTACTTTATTTTGCCATTCTTAATTTATAGGCTCAATATTCCATTTCCATCTCTATATAGACAGCTTCTGGAGCTGGCTTTTTATATTGTTGTGAATGCAGTAACTTTTTATTTTTTTCTAAACAGAACATTCCAATGGCCAAATAGTGACGAAATCCAGAGGTTTATGTGGTGACTTTCTCTCTTTTTTTTTTTTTTTTTTTTTTTTCCTGATACTTTCATACCCTTAGGAAAACCCAGTTCTGTTTCAGGACTGTGGACTGTGGAATGAAGCAATATGTTTTGCATTATGTGAGGACTTTTCTCCCCAGCTGGAATTGGGGAAGTAAGCTTTTGCTTATTTCTTGGAACTGAATGTGAGATCTGATTTGTTGTAATGTGAAGATACTCCGTATATTGAATTTATGAACTCCTGGAATTAACAAATTCAATATGAAGGGAAATTTGAGAACGCCTTTCTGTAATTAATGTGAAATAAGGGAGATGTTTACAGTCATTTTTTCATTATAATAAAACATTATATAATATGCCCTTGAAGGTATGACGGTTTGTGTTTCAGAGGTTTCTATGTAAAGTATTTAAGTGTTTAACCTTTTTGTTACCTCTGGGTGTATATTTACTCCTTGGATCAGGCCACTGCCATCTAGGTTTGCTAGCGGTCGAGGTATGAACCACTGCTAAAGTATAATGTTTTCAAAACCTCCTACATCCCACTGACTTTTGTGGTTTTTTGTCAATAAATGCTTACTTTAGTTTTGCAAACAGAATGTAGGCTCTTAAATCATTATAGCATTTTGAAAATCTTATTTCAAACTGATATTTAGAAAATATAGTGGAGGCTGTGTGCATGTACCTTCTTTGGGGGAATAAATGTTTTTGTACAACAAAAGACAAATTGCTGTTGATAATGTGACCTATTAGAAGGGGAGCAATTAATGTACGTCAGACTGAAACGTGTTACACAGTGGAATGCAGTCTAATGAATACCCTTTTAAATAACCAGGCTTTTATGTCCTGAGGTTCTGTGTTCACAGGTTTGTATTGAAGTAGGATATGAGTGCACTCCCAAGTTGAACCGAGTTATTTCTAAGATCTTTGATGTGTAACCTTAAGAAATACTAATGGCATTACTGAATTGTTCTTTTAAATGTTTTTCATATATATACAAATCTAATGGAACTAGGGAGTATGTATTTTGTTTTACAAAGGTAAAATACAATGTGTGTGTGTGTGTATATATATATTTTTTTAAAAAGCATCTAGCACATTATCATCAGAATAATAGAAGGCTGTAATGGTTCCTGTCAGTAAATGACTTTAAGTAGACTCAAAAATATTTGATCACTTAAAGTTAACTAGTAAGCAGTTTTATAAATATAACTAAATTATGTGGCAGCAGGGGGATCCAAAACTTCACATACTGTGTAGCAGCTTTAAGTTCTTTCTTATTCTGTAATGAAAATACTGCAGCCAAATCTATGCAAACATACCATATTATTGCCACTCCAGTCACTCTGAAATGGAATTGTTTCTCAAAAGGTCAGTACTGTGGAGTTATTACTCACATAGGTACCGCTACTGTTTTTTTTTTCTGTTACAGTATGCAGATCAATGTTCTGGCTCTGATCCCTTCCCTGTACTAACACTATGAAGAGTGTGGTTAACTCAGATTCTCCTGTCCAATGTTTTTGCAACCCTGTTTCTTCTAAGGAAACCTTAAAGCCATTCTTCAATGAGTATGTTTGTTATATCACTCCCTGTTTGTTTATATATACGTTGGAGGGGCAAGAGAAACCCCAAATGGGTTGCCTTTCAAGAATCCGACATGGTTCTTGCAGAGTCCAGGATGTTGTCTTGTGTTGTGATTTTAGTATGACAGATTTGAGGGAGGAAGTCTTGCATGCCTTCCACTTCCAATTCTGTTTTTGTATACCATACCAGTAAAAACATGAACAAGGTAAAGAGCATATGTGTGTTTTAGTAGAACTTCATTTGTGTCCTCAGATTTTAGTACTGAGTGAGTGGAAATGGTAACATGGAAAGGGGTGGGGCTCTGGCTGGAATTCTGAGTTGTCTTCTAGGTTGGGTTTTTTTTCTGGCTTTATGTAGGGCAGTAGGTGTTCATTCACTTGACAAGATGCAAAAATTTCTGTGCTTCCATAGTCCACAGGTGTTTTGTTTTGTCCAGCATCTCTGTTGATACTGGTGTCTGAATGCCTTCGATTATCAATGCTGTTAAGAAACAGTGGTTTTGCTTCCTACCTAACAGAGACAGCAGCCAGATTTCAGGTGAAAAGAACCGAGTTTAAATATATGTAATTTTAATGCATTTCTTCTGTAAAGAAAAGTGAACGCAAAAAGTCCCCCAAAATTTAGAGCACCATACCTTCTAATGAGCTCCTCATCACAAGTAGAAAAATTACATGTAGAGAGATGTGTGTGAACTGTTCGGGGTTTTTAACCAATATTATAAGATGGCATAATATTTTATGGGGATTTATCAGTGTACTTATGTATTTTAATTTGAGTACAATTATTCTCAATGTATTTTGCTAATTTAAATGCAGTCTGAGTTGATGTAAGTTTAAAGAGGGAAGTCCATGAATTACTAAAACATGAAAGAATTTATTTTTAGAGTAAAGCTACGTTTTCACTTTTGCTAATGAATCACAGGGAGTTTGCAGGTAATATTCAATGTTAGCCTGATTCAGTCTCAGAAATCAAGATGGTTGTAATTATATCATTAATGACTAATTATTCATAAAGAAAGGTCCCCAAATTCCATCAACATCTCTTAGAAATTTGACAGATGTCAGTAGCAGTAGAACTTAGTTAAACATACTTTATAATCTTGGAGCAAGTATCTTTTGGAAAATCAATTTTAGTATTTTACTCCTGGAATATTTCCATTGTAGTTGTTCATAATTTATTAGCTATTCATCTTAAAGACATGCAGAAAGGACTGTGTTTATCTTGGTTTATGTTGCCAAGGTCTTCTAGTTTCAGTAGAACCATAATTGCTTACTTTAGGTTAATTCCTCAGCAGGTGTCATTTGGCAAGGAAATTACTTAGAACAGCATTAAAATGCTAATTTATTGTAAATCTTATTAATTAGCTATCCATTTAGAAAAAAATCACACTAATTTGTTGAAATGTCCAAGATGAAAACAAAAGTAGCACAGTTAACATTTTTTATAATCACTGTTTAAAAATAAAGGCTCAGCTTCAGTTTTTCTCAGAAAGAGATGATGATTTTTCAGTAACTGTCAGAATAATAAAAATAGAGAGCTGAACAGCCACAGCATGGCTGAATTGTTTTGAGGTGGAAAAAAGAAAAGACAAATAATTGAACACATTGGTTTTTTTCTTTTAGTTAAAAACAGGTGGTCGTTTGGGAAGATAGGAAGTTTGTTTGATAATCCTCTATGCTGTGAACTGTATTTTCTGTTATTCATGAGTATTCTGTATTTCATTCCTTTTAAGTTCTTTGACAACACATGCTCATGTTCAAGATTAGCAAGAATTTTACGCTATGAGCAATATGTGCATGCTGAAATATTTTTTAATCTGTTGCTTTTCTTGTGAGTAGATAAATCAGATGCATTGCTTCTGTTAAAAAAACTGTAGGAAAAAGTATTCTATAGTCTCTGGGGACAGAGAGTTGGGTTTTGTCCTGTTAATGCAGGTCTGCTTTTTTTTTTTTTTTTTTCTCTTCACAAGGTGGCAGTCTTGTGCCATCTTGTTGAGGTGACCAACTGCTTAATGCAATGCTGCTTGAAGTCATAGCATCAGGGTTTTTAGCAAGACTATTTCTGAGAATTAGAAAAATTCAAGTTCTGTCATGGCTGATTGCTTGTTTTAGTAACAGATTTAGCTAGAATATCCTTGTATGTAATTTTAAATATATATTGTATGTTAAGTTCTAGAGGAAGAGCAAGTTTTGCTCATCTTTAAAATGTCTTATTTTGCTATTTTTGGTATTTGTGGAATTTTCATGTCTGGTCTGAGAACAAAATGAAACTTGAAAGCTTACTGTTGAAGTGATGTCATTGTTTTTTTGCTTAGAAAGTTAGCAAATTTCCTTCTGCTGTTTTATTATTAAATTTCACAGAATTCTTATTTTTTTCACATATTCATTCTATTCATTGCTGTCTAAAGAGAAAAAAATGGAGGACAAATTGAAGAAAGCAAAGTAATTATACTTTTGAGACTGAGACATGGTGATTTGCTGAAATACTCACTATTTTTAATTGGATGATGCAAATGCTCAAATGTCTGTTAGCCCTATAGTAGTTGACATACTGCATTTCAAATGCATCACCTAGTTTTTGTGTAGTGAAAAAGTGTAAAGCCAGAGTCCGTGAAAATGACTGCTTCCAATTATCTCTAGTTCCTCGTCTATATTCACCGTCCTGCTTTTTTTTCCATGAAAAGCTTTGCTTTCCTTGCTTATCTCTTGTTAGATAGGATATGCTTTTTATTTTCAATTCAGTGGCATTTGTATGTCAGCTGAGGCATCTTCATGCCTTCATGTTAAGAAAAACATACTTCTTAAAAGTAGGCTTTAGATGAATGCAGATAATTGGGTTTACTAACAAACATCATTTTGCAAACAAAAATAATCTCCCCATGAGACAGAAATGCCAACCTAGCTAGCAATGTGTAGCTAATATGCCCTTAATTGGTGAGTTTTTGTGCTTAATCTCGGAATATGCTCAGGGCCTCATGCTGTTCCTTCAGCTTCAGGGATATTTGGGATATGAGGAGCAGGAAGCAAGAGGAAAAAGATTTGTACGGATAATTGCCGTTGCAGTGCTGCCATAGCTAGGAGTGTGCAGCGTTACCAGGAGCAGAAACGAATGGGGTGCTTTTGGGGGTTTGGGGGCACTGCTGTATTTAGCAGTGCGCCGTGGCTTGCTGAAGTGTGTGGTGGTACGGGAGAGTGGTTTGCCATGTGTGAGCAGAAATGTCTGCTCCGCTGGGGGGAGAAGCTGCTTGTTGCTAGAGCCGGCCTGATCACTGTCAGAATGTTCTTGCTGAAACTTGGGAGCTAATTGGTTTGTAGAAAGATGTTTTGGTACTTGGCTGTGGATCTGTAAATAAAAACTGTTCTTACAGTGTTCAAGAAATGTTGTGAGTTTACTTGAATTGCAACTTCGTGTCAGTAATAGGGAAGGGGTTGCTTTCAATTTCAGATTGTTAGTTGCCCAGATAGTCTAGTGTTTTCATAAAGCAAAAATTGTTGCGTCTTAAAAAAGAAACAATTTTAAAACAATGTCTTCCCATATGGTTTATATCCTGGTTTTAAGTAGATGTAAATTAATATCCCATGCCCTTGATTCAAATTGGTATGAACTCAAATTAATAGTAGCAGTGTACGCCTTTTCAAAGATGTAATTGCAAAAGTTCGTGTCCATAGCTACCTTCAGATCTTCTCTAACAAGGTTAGAGTTCCACATTTTAGTATCAACCCTCCTAAAAGTATTGACATAGAAGTAATCTTGTGAATATACAGTGCAAAAGGAATGCATATGGTGATTATCGCTGACAAGCGTCTCTAATTGTAGGGCACCACTCCAGACCTGCAAGTTTAACACACATAAAGCATGCTGCATTTTCCTGCGTTCCCATCAAATTGCAGACAAAGCATTGCCTGGCTGAATTGAAATTTAAATGACAAGCTTCAAAAGAACAAAGGAGACACAGTCAGGAATATCACCGATTTCAGAGGCAGCGCTTCACCCTCTGGGTCAGTGCTGAGCAAATGCCACAACATTGTTAGTGGGTGGGAGTAAGTACATCATAACTATAGTCCTGGCAAAAAGCAGCATGGGTGCTTTATACCTAATGTTTGTTGCATATAGGATTCGTTACTCGCTGCTCTGTGTGCTCCTGTGCTGCTATAGCACTATATACTTTTCATTACCGAGAGGATTATTTTATGTTAGTAGTCCATTGAGATAGTTATGAAGGTGGGAATTCATCTGCCAGACATGTTGTCAACACTACCTCCTAGTGTGATCTACTTTCTAGAGCACAGCCTGTTTGGGCAGGGCACTCATGTGAGCTGGGGAAGCCTCACAGCCGAGATTTAGGCCAGAATGACCCATGTTTGAGTTGATTTTCCTGGCAGCCACCCTGCTAGCTATATTTAAAAAGTTTCAGCCCAATACAATGTGTTAACTTGCTCAAGAAACCTTGTGGAATAACCTTCTCGTCCCGGTCCGGTCCCCCAGGAAAAGAACCAGGAGCATGTCAAAGGAAAAGGAATGTATTTGCGGGCTATAGTAGAGTTGTATGTATCCTTGCTAAAAATGTACCAGTGCACATTTGCTTCAGTAACAGTGAGTTTTGTTCAATTAATTATTACTAAGATGGAATTTTCTGCTTTCTTTTCTGAAACAGGGAAGAATGATAGTTAGCTTAAAACCCCAAAGAAATTAAGTGCTTGCACTTTTCTTAAGAATTAAGAAGAAAATATATTTGGGATTTTGGAGCCATCTGTTGTCTGAGAGGAGCTCTAAGTCTGCCTTCAAGATAAATACTAGTAATTTCCCTCCACCCTTCTTTACTGCTTATAAAATATACACTGCTTAAATTTTGGAGAAGGTGGAGGAGGGGGTACCATTACAATGGCCTGATCCAGCTGTTTGCCTGGCAGGAGGCCACAAAACTTTATCTGGGAACTTCCACTGAGGAGGGAATTAGTTTCCACATTATGTAAGTGAATCCTGTAGAGTTTAATATTTTGTAGCTGAAATGGAGCACATCTTCTGAAAATACACTCTATGTAAAGTCATCAAGTAGTGATGAATTTGCCATATCCTTTGACAAGCTGTTTCAGAGATTAATTACTTTTACTCTTAGGAAACTTTTTTCTCTAGTTATGAGCTTTATGCTACATCTGTGCAAAGACAATTCTCCCCGTTTTCGTCTTCTGTGTGTGCGGATACACACTACTTACACTGGTGTGTGCAGATGACAATCCAGCAGCCTCTTAACCTACTGACCTACAGAGACATGAGGACTGTTGCGCTCCAGGTTGGGTTTTTTTCAGCATGTAAAGAAGGATGGTCACCAGAATTTAAGACTGCACAACACTTTTGAGCTCTTCTTTTTTTTATAGGGAAGAAGTATCGTCTACCTAGACCTGTGTACCTTGCTCTGTTTAGCCAAAACAAGCTCTGTGGCATCTTGTATGGATACCCTTGGTTTGAAGAGCATGCTGACTACCTTGTAGGTGAAGCATCACTTTTTGACTTCTAAAGTTATGCTAATGGAAAAATCAGTCCAAAATAAATATATTAACAGTTCCCATAAAACTGCTTTCATCTTTGTCAGTGAGAAGTGGCTAGAGATATACACATCAGTTGACAGGTATAATCAAGGAGAAGCAAGCAGAGTTAGGGCATGTGAGGTTTCAGTTTGGCTGAGCAGTTTATGATTTGGATGTTTCCCCTAGAACTCCTTGAAGTTAAATGCTTATGGAGGTAAATTTAGTTGATTGACTACTGTCTTGGCCTGTAAAGCCAGGACTAACTTAAGTAGCTTGCTGTTGTATTGAGAGGTTGGCTATGTTTGCCTTGAGACAGGAATTCTTTGTGGAGTTTGAGCACAAGAATTTCCTTTTCTGTCCGGTTTGAAATAGAGAGATTCAGATTATGAGAATGGGGTGGCTCTGGAAGGAGGCCCTCTTTCCTTTTCCTCAGGTTGACTAAACCAAACTGCAGTTGCTTTGATGGGGCTCTAAGTACTCTCTAATCCATGGAGTCAGTCTGCTTGAGGGCTAGAGGGCTTCAGGCTTTGTTTTAATAAACTATCAGATTAGCTAATTTTGCAGGAAACCGTTGATTTCTAAAACCAAATTAATTCCACCGCCACCAAAATCTGTAGGCACATTCCTCTTGCACTTTCAAATCCTAGCTTTATAATTAAAACTTCTTTGTGAATAAAGAGTCTTTCTGGAAAATAAATGTCAATCCTACTAGCAATTAAGGCTTCTATAAACCTTAGCATACAATTACAGCAAAGATCAGTTAATGTACGTTGTTTGTGACTGAATCTGAGTCAAAGATGTTAAACACCTGCAAAGATTCTTCCTTGCTATTTAAGTCACACGTAATAGTACACAATGCTTTTGAATTTTCTTGCCCATCATTTTGTCAGAGAATAAGCAAACAAACAAGAAAAGCCTTTAAAGTCAGCTTTAACATCTTGATAGTCTGCAGTTACTTGGCAAAAAAACAGCATGTCAAAATCAGCTTGTAGTCAACACCTTTTTTTTAGTAAAAGGCTTTAAAAGATTTCTGGTAGTTTTTGCTGTGATGGATCTCATGATAAATGTTCTTCAGTCCTTTTTGTGTTTCCTTTCACAATGTAAGATCCTCTTTCCTGGACTTGGCTTTATTGGCTTGTAAATGAAAAATTGATTTGGGGGTCTTCTTTATTAAGTTCAAGTGTATACATTTACATGAGTAGTGAGTAGTACTTGGACCAAATGGACCTGTACTCTGCAGCCAAAATGCAGAAACGGTACATGTTGACGGAGTACATTCAATACTTTATTTTTTCTTTAAACCTAGCATAAAGTAAGCAAGATAATTAGGTATCAGATTTAACCTTTCATGTTATTCTGCAAGTGTATAGCTACTGACAGTTTCTTTGGTGCTTTGAACATATACTTCCAAGGCAGAGTTGAAAAAGGTAATTACAATCTAACTCTCTTTTCCATTACCCACACACGAAGTTAATTGAAATTGTAGTAAGTACAACTTCATGAGATGGATCTATTTTCATTTCAATACTGCATTCTCCGAGGACACTATCTAGAGGATCTAAGTCAACAGGAACTACACAGTAAAGAAACAATAGTGCCCTCTTGAAACACTTCAGCTGCATGCTCTCAATCTTATAACCTGAACGAACAGGCATAAAGACCTTAAAGATTTTTGAATTTGGTATACACAGTAGAATGCATTATGATAAAAAATGAAATAAAATTCACAGCAATGACTACTTTTTTGCAAACCCACCATTTGATATTTACAACAATGAAACAATACAGGGAAACACTAAGCTGAAAAGACTTTTTGTAACAGGTTTTCTGTTGCCAGCTTGTGTAAGATAGAAAGCAGCTGTGCACCAAATCTGAAAAGGTAGGACCTAGTCATGCAGGTGCTCATCTGCATTTTTATGGTCCTAAATACCTTTATAAATCTGATCTTTTTCTTTGAACCTTTGTTAGGACTTCTGTATTTTGATAACAAGTAAGAAAACGAAGTGAGGGGTATGCCTGATGGGTCCTATGGAGAAGAAGAAAGTAATGCTGTGTGTGTTTGCAGGGAGTTTGGGCTGGGAATAAATTCCGTGGTAATGGCAACCCTACTTCACCCTGGCCTCTCAGCCTCCAGTTTCATCCCTCTCTAAGGTGGCTGAACCCATCCCTCCCACGACAGACTGTTCCTTTTCTTGCTTGGCTGTTCTTCCTTTGGTGCCACCCTCTCTTCTTCACATAAGCACATGCCACAGACTATCTGTAGTTGTAGCTGCCTTTATCCTGACTACCTGGCAAGCTGAGACCGTCCCTTTGCCTTGTTCTTGCTGCTGGAAAACAAAACGCAGTGCTCAGCCAGGCAAGGATTTCACGAAATCTAAATGTAGGCTGTACTTATCATCAGCTTGGTGGGATGGCACCAAAAAGACTTGCCTGGGAAAAGAAAGCATGTGTGATAATCCTACTCTGGCTGTCAGAAACAAAATTTGCAGAGGGGAAGTTTCGCTTGTCTTGATTTTCATAGTTTTCTTATAAACTATTTGACTTTTATTGGAGCTAATATAAATTGTGTCACTAAATCACCTACAGATGATATTTTCAAAAGCAAAATGCAGACCTGCCAATTACTATCACTTAAGTATTATGATTCAGGCTTCAGAAGTCCTGAGTTTTAAAATCAGAGGAGGGACTATTTCTGTCATGCTTTCTTAATTTCTCACACTCAGAGGTACACTAAATGTAGTTTTGTTAGAAGTGAAATGGGTATGGAAAACTGAAGTATCCCAGCTGACCATGGAATGCTCTTGCTCTGTTCTGTTCTTTTTGTCATGCAGTTTCCCATTGGAAGGCAGTGGAGATGGGATTAGATAATGCACAAAAGTATATTTCTTTACTAGACATGGCTACAGAATAAAATTCTCTTTTCACTGCTCTCTGTATACATGTGTCCCTGTAAAAGATCAAAAAAGCTTACACTGGTTTCCTCTGGTGAGACAGGTTCTCTGGTGGCCCATTATGGCTTGATGTCCTTTTAAATGCATGAGTGCAGTTGGCGTTAGTGATCAAGTGGCACTTGTGAATGACTTTTTTTTTTTCATTTCCAGTTGCTTTCTTCTTTTTGTATTTAATCTTTTATATGTGTCCAACTAGTCTCATTGTCTTTCCTCTTACTGGATAAAGATATTTTTCCAAATTTGTGTGTTACCTATGTTTTTTCCCTGCATCTTATGAGGAACGCTGATGAAAGGAGAAACATATCCTGCTCCCTCCCATACTCCTCCTCTCTAATATTTGTTACCCAACCTTTCCCTGTTAAAAAGTCATCATGATTGTAAGCTCTGGCATGAATTTTTCACAATCATCACCTAAAAATGCTGCAATAGCTCCTGAACTGCTGCTCTCAGAGCATGCTGGTTGCCTGTTGATAAAAGCACATAGCTACTCCATGGGGGTAGAGGATCTACCCCTGTAGCTGCTATATGGGTAGCTGCATCTACCTGTTACCACTACTCGCCTCACAAGTCAAGTTGTAGATGAGAAGTTCAAATGTTTTTGGAAGGGACTGATCTTCATGCAGGAGCCCGGATGCATAAGGAGACAGAATACACGTCTAAGTTTTTCTAGGAACGTCATCTTTACCCAGTTGAAAGTCTTCCTTACATAGATTGGAGGATTTGGAAAAATTAGATAGGATTTCCAGGTGCTTTACAGCCCACTTGGAAAAACAGCTGTAAAACAGCTGGAAACCTCCATACACTGCACAGATCAACCCCACAGAGCACGGGCAGTCGGTCGGGAGCATCCCAGGCAGGCTGGGTTCACAGCTCTGCGCAGCGAGGCGCAAACGTGCGTGTTTCTGCCTGGACAGGCAGCATGGAGACGTGGCCATCGCTGCAACAAGGTGGTGGGGAGAGGTGGAGATGGCTCTGCTTGTGCTCCCAGGGGCTGTCGCCAAGGGTGAAGGGCAGTGGGCAGTCACAGGGCGGGAATGAGGAATTTCAGCACAGGGCAGTAACGGGGGCAATGGGATGACCCTCGGTGAGAAACTTAATGTCTAACTGAAGATTTTATTTAGGCCAGTATACAACTACCAGTGAAAAAGAGGATTCTCGTCCAATTGTTATTTTAACGGCTGTACAGAGATAATGTAAATCTGACGTCCAGCCGAAGTGAGTACAAGAAACTCACAAAATGGTACAATGCAGTGTTAGCAAACATGAAGTTTTCCTTTTCCATGATTATCTGGGGCAATTTTCCTTCACGGAAACTTAAAATAATTGCTGACAATTTAAAACCTGAGAGCAGGTTGGTGACCTACTGATGAAAGCCACAGCTCTGAGAGCTCCTGATTCAAACAATGACATTTTTCGTTCTTCACCTCATCTATTACTGTACAACACAGATAATAAGGAAAAAGCTGAGACCTTAGCACTGACACTGTCATTTCAGTTTTTCAGTTCATTGCAAATAGGTCTGTGTTGCTCTTAAATAACCTGCATTTCTATAGTATATTGCTATTAGGAACTTACTGCATTTTATGATAGTATTTCTCTAACACAAAGCAATCTTGCCTCAAAAAGTAAACATTTTCTGTCTGAATGAAAATAAAATGCTGGTATGCTTGAATTAGGTATTGCCTAAACAGAACATCTTGAAAGATGTTCCTTCATAAAGCTGTTGCTTGTTTCTTCTTTTTTTTTTTTTCTTCTCCTGGAGAGTATGAGATTTTCATTACAAGTGGCACATGTTGTAATAAGTCATATCTGCTGTACAAGTGTCTGTGCTAACCATAAACATGACCCAAGGCACATTAGTCAGCCAGAAAGTGGTTGTCAAATAAAGCCTGTCTGCAGGAGGACAGAAGATGCTTATTGGAATTCAGTGAGTGTCAGGGGTGGTCCCTGCCGCCAGTGACACTGCTCCTCCGAAGGCATGTTAATTAAACAAGATGCAAAGAAAATAAGTCTGTCACGTTCTTGTGGTGAGAATCCAGGAAGAGATAACAGCTGATGACTTAACTGGTTTCCAAAAGCTTTGGGGTTTTTTTTGTTTTTGTTAGAATAAATTGCTTAATAGATATCAAGCTCCTTGAAATTAATCTTAAAGGATAATTTAACTTTCTCCTTTCTCCTTGTGTTCAGTTCCTCCTGTGATACATTAGACATATCAGTGGATCAGAAGCTGTTCTGAGTATATCTGTCTCTCACAAATAATTGTGACTATGCAGCTGAGGGAGAAAGAGCTTTCCGATCCCATGGGATTTAAAACAAAAGAGTATAGTCTTACTCAAACTGTGCAGCTTTGATTAGAATCTCTGTAGCAGTTAGTTGAAGTTAGCTATTTTTCATAGCTAAAATCACCCAGATTTTGATCCACCTGACCAGAGACAAATTATTGTAACTGAAGCTGATGATGACACACTTGACGATCAACAAAGTCCTAGAGTTTCACTGTTAATGTTATGAGCATCCATCAGAATCAATTTGCTGAAGGCTTGCCTATAAGGATTCACAGGATACTGCTGTATCTGGCTCAAACTGTATCTAATTCTAATTTATCTATTTTATCGCAAGTTCTTATGTGACCCTTAAATCTAGTACCAATCATAGTGCAAAGAGAAACTCTATGTTCTAGAATTAAAAAATAATTGTATTTCCATTTTTATTTCTCTTTTAAAGCTATAACTTCTCTTTGCTATAGTGTATGCCAAAACTTTGCCAAAGTATTCTTTTTCTACAGAGCACACCCTCCCTAAAATAATAAGGAATTTGCCTATAGCATCGGGATCGCAAAGGAAGACTTGGGTAACTCTAAAAATTGTATTCTTAACATAAAATAACAAAGACTTGCAAGAAATACGAATTCACATTTAAATGCTGCCTAGTAACTGAGAGGCTGCATATACGCACTAAATAAGCCTAACTGGGTTAGAAGATTGCAAAGTTATCAATGACTCTGGTACATCTACAAATTGATTCACTATTTTAGTAACAAAGCCTGTAATTTAGTTTGGGAGAAGAGATAAATAGTCTTTGTGTGGGAGATTAAAGTTATAGTAAGTACCACTTTGGATCTTCTATTTTAATCATCCAGAAAACAGTGAAAAAAGTGCCCTGTATTGTATCTTGTCATCATCTCTACAACGCTTAAAAGCCACATTCCCAGAGCTATTTTTAAAAGCATGAAGTGGAGGAAAATAGAATTGAGTTTGAGCAGAATGCATGAGTAAGGTGGGGAGCTGTATCAGGAAGGCATGATTTTGTATCTCCATTTCCTAATCTGTGCAGTAAGGATGGAGAGAGGTGTTTGCTTTTCATTTTAGTACTCCTGCTAAGGAATGTTCACCTGCTGAGCATCCCCGATCCCCCTCAGGGTGCAGGAGGTGTGACCCATTGTGCCGGGCTCCTGACTGGGATGGGAGAAGGCACCTTCGTCCCCTGGGCCACAGGGTGGATGTGTGAAAAGGCTGTGCCAGGAGTGAAAGTCCCTTCTGGCCTTCATCCCAGTGCTCTGAGCACCTGGTTGGCTTTGCCCCATGGGGACAGCCAAGTGATGCAGGGGCTTTGCTGGAGCAGAACTGCTGGGGGAAAGAGGGAGAGCAGAGAAGGCGCGTTTTTAAATTACCTCCCCTTGCCAGCGTGCCTGTTGTCCGTAGGTCTCGCCAAAGTGAGCTTTAAATATCGTCAGATGGCTTATACAGACTAATGAAATAAGTCTGTGTTGATGTTGGCACTTGAGCTGCTTCGTTTCTGAAGGCTGCTTCGTGTTCTCTGCCGACTGAGACAGGAATAACGCAGCCGCAACCCCGGGTGCTGGCTTGAAAATATGCTAATGGACAGTAAACTGATAGGAGAAATAGGTCAGAAAGAGCATCTACTTGCCTAGATAGCCTTGTTTTGGGAAAATGAGTCAATACCCTGTGTGAATCTACACTGCAGTTAAGGGGGTTTTGTGCTGTCTGTCTTTAGGCTCCCCAACCAGGGAAGGAGATGGAAAGCTGGTCTTGGTGGGCTCTGGTATGGTCACTGGGGACAGGGCAATCCCTCCTCCAGGGCGTTCAGGACACTCGGGTCAGTGAGTACGTTTCTGGATTATTACAAAGTTTGAAAGTGGCATTTTACTGTAAGAGTTGGATGGAAAAGAGGAGAGAGATATCCCGAAGGGCAACCTGCAGTTGGGAATGACAATCCCTCTCCTGCAAACCTAAGAAATCAGATCAGCTTTGGCTAGGGACCTAGTTACCCTTGTTTAAGTGAACTGCAGCAAATTCTGGATTTTTGAAAGTGTGTTGAAATATACATACATTATTTCTAAGACTGTCTTTCTGGGTCACTGTGAACATCTGGCTGCCTTCATTCTAGTGGTGGTACAGGTCACCTGATTGTGATCCTCAGCTGAGTGCTCCGGATGAGACACCTACTGCAAGGCTGGCTAAAAGCCACTCCTCCTGATCTTGGTTTGCTCCAGCGGAGCCTGTGGTTGCAAATCTAAAATAAGCACTCTGAAGCCAGCTTTTCTTTGATCTGTAGTGAAGTGCATCTCTTCCAGTTAGAGTCAAAGGTTACATGTAATCCTGTAAAATGTAAACAAATTGAAGGGTGGCATCAGATTTCTAAGTAATATGGGGGAAGGAAGGCTGAATGTACCAACAGGCTGTTTGTTATTATTCTAGTGAAGATCTTCTGTTAAGACGACCATGGTAACAAACTTATTCCTGCTGATGTTGGTACTTGGTGGTTTTTATGTGCATGCAGCAGCAGCAGGATTGTAGAGCCATCTGTTTACAAATCACGATGTTTAACATGGGTTTAATCACTGCACTCAACTGCCGTAACAGAGACAAACTATTTATGCCTTTGTGTTTCACAGAAGCGTGTGCTCCTTCCTTTCCTTCATCTTCCCTCCGTACTTGCTCAGCCTCTCTTACCTAAGAGCTTGTTCTACTACAAACGCTTTAAAGCAGATCACTTGGCGTTTGACTTGGTGACTCGGAGCTGGGCATTTTGTCCTAAAAGGATGTCATTTGTCACTGGCAGCTCTCAGGTTTACCAGATCCTTCTAAAATTCAGTTTCTGAGCTGACTCCAGTATTCTGACTGCAGATCTTGCAGAGCACACTAAGATGCCCCCCCCTCCCCTTTCCCATGCAGTGCTGATGTTTCGATGCTCATGTAACACTTTCAAAACCTGGGTGTGCTACATTTTGCAGATTTCTCTGTGTAGCTGCACACAGTGCATATTTGTACAAATATATGGCTGCCTCTGGGTGTACAAGAGAAGAAAAGGGTCACCCTGGTTGCTGTGTTCTGGTGCCTATGGTGAATTTTCTCGAAAAGAGCCACGTGGGGCTCTCAGTGACAACCTGAGTAGGTACTGGCTTCCAACATTTTCACATCCCGCACTCAACTAGTTCCAATATTTTCTGAATTTTGTTTTTGCAAGCCAGTGGACATCTAAGACTTCAAGGGTTCCTTTAAGCATGTTTGTACAGGATGCGAAGATTTGATAGGCCTTATAGTAACTGCTTTGTGTTAAAACAAATTCAAAAAACTGTCTATGGGATCCGTCCAAGAAATCTTAAAATTATCTTTGGATTTAGTTCTGGGACATGTAACAAGATGGAATAATTTACTTGATTTGATCCCTTGGCCTGAGAGATCAACAATTGGACTCATATTGATACACTTGTATGGGCTGACAACCAGCATTTTAATAGTCAGTCCTTTCCTTGTATTGCCTTTCCTCCTCTCCTTTTATTGCCTTTAATTTCCTTCTCCTCTACCTAAACTCTGAAAGCAAGTTTTGTTAAAATAGGTAATGACCAGATGACCAGGAAGATGTGTCTTAGCACTCAGATGGAGTCATCTAGTCAAAGGGCACTCTAGTCTGTCTGCCTCTAAAACCTGATTTAAAACTCTTGGTATTAGCAGTCCTAGAACTTAGTCACGCCTATATCTTGTAATACCACCATTTAAATTATTTTATGTTAACAGTAGTATTATACAGCTCTTACTGGAGCTATCACACCTTGTAATATGTGGAACTTCTCCACAGTTTAATGAAAAACAAGTTTGAAGTTTCAATAATCGTCAGTTTCTGAGAAAATGAAATATTTTGTCAAAAACATTGTCCATCAGCCCAATCCGTAACAAGACACTTCCCTTTTGTGTTTCTCTTGACGTTAACTGCTGGTGCGAACAGAGTGGTTTGTGCAGACACTTGTGTTGTGATGGCACTGATTCACCACAGATGATATGGCTGCTTGGGTGAGCAGTGACATTGGCTTGGAGGGAAAACACACCTGTGCTTTCACAGCTACAAAATGGCATTCAGTCAAACAACTCATGAAAAAGAATGAAAGCAAAGAAAAATTGCAGGTGGAATGAAGCATAATGCAAATAGTAAGATGTCTGTCTTTCTGGGCTCACCCAGTCTAGCAAGTGTAACTCGTTTGTGACAGAATCCATGTAGAAGTGAGCATATGAAAAGACCAGAAAATATATACTGTATGTGTCTAATGTTTGCACCATTCAGTGTCATTCCACTACAACAGACATGGTAATAGGCAATATATTTATGTCCTCCATAGCCCTGCTCCCAGCAAAATAAATGCCAACCTTTAAGTAATCAGAGTATTTATACTGTAGGTCCTTGGTAAGGATACAACAGGAGTTTAGTGTTTTAATGGGCATTTGAGCTTTTGATTACAGAAGAATTTATTTAAACATTTTAAAGTAAAAATTGCTTTCTTATGCCTCAGACCATTATTTAGTTTTTTTTAAAAAAACATATCTTCTAGATTTAATTTATTTCACATTGGACAAAATGTGGGAAATGTCACCAAGAAAAGTATCTGTTAATGAAATCAGTGATTTCATTACATCAAGAATACCCTGCTTTCTCTGCTGCTTATTAATGCTTTTCTTTTCTAAGCTTCAGCTTCTCCCGAGTCATTGTCAAGGTCTTGAGAAACTGTCTTGTAGCAGAAGGACCCACCTGCCTGGGCTCTCTGGTCTCCCCCCAAAGGCCACAGAAGCAACTTGTGGCTTTCAAGTCTTGTTGTTTCTCCAGGTAGGAAGCAGGTAAGGATTAGTAACCATTATGCAGCTCTGGAAAAGCAACAGATGAAGAATCCTTCTTAAATAGACTAGCAAGCAAAGAAGAGACAACAACAACCTAGAGGGATGGATAAAGCCTGTCAAAGCCTGTTTCTGTGAGCAGGCAGGCTTTCAACTCGCATGCTACAAAGGACCCTCTAGTTTGAACTGTCAGAGTAAGGGATCGAGCAGTCCGGCCAGAAGGAAGAAAGGAAACAGCAGGACACAAGGAAGAGCAGATTTAGGCAGGAACAGAATTGTGAAGATGCATCAATGAAATGTAGTAACTTAAAAAGGGATCACCTAGTGAAGGAAAATAGAGGTAGTCGGGTAGCATTACTGCGAAATCCTCCATAAACCTCTGTGCGTCCTCATGTCCTGGAAGTAAGGACAGGCACTGCTTATTATGTGGTGAAGGCAGAAGATGATGTTTTCTATCCTTTTTTATAATGCTGTGGTAACAGGCAGGGACTTTGAGTATGCGTCACAGTCCCAAGGGCACTCATGTCCCTGCCAGCCCCACCGGGGCCTCCCCGCCCCTGGCCCATGGCCCAGGACCCATTGCAGCCCAGCCTGGGGCCACCAGCCCCTGCCCCAGCCATGCTGTAGGGTCCTGGTCTCCAGCCCTGCCTGAACAAGAAAACAAGTTTTCCTGCTTCACTGACTGAATTGCACAACTCCCCTAGGCTTCGAGGGGGCCAGGACGTGGTCTGTGGCATAGTTCCAGTCATCTACTCTATGGTGTAGCAGGTGATCAATTTAGCTCAAAACTAATGAGTTTTTTGAGCATCTTGTTTCCATAATGTGTCCTCATTTTTTCAAAGATGTTCTCTTGAAACAGACACAGCCTCTAGCATTTATTAAATATGTTTTTCCAGTTAATCTCCAGTCCATAACATTGCCAATACTCTTGAAGATGATCCAATATTTATTAGTTGTCTTCTTGATATGACATGGTAGGAGAGTTTTGTAATCTCTCCTGTAATATACCCAAAAGGGGTATGTTTTTCACTGCTGATTGAAATGCTCACCGAATGCCAGAAATGCACTCATCAGCATTTCAAGTGATGTATTTATCTGAAGTAGTTTCCTTCTGATAATTTCATTTGATGAATAGAAAATGCAGCTTTTAAATCACTGTAGATCAAGACAAGAATTTTTGGAGAATGTTTATAAAAGCAAGATTGGGTCAGACATACTAGCCTTGGTTTCTAGTGGATGTTTTATTTTCTTGGGATGTTGCCACCTTACAGCAGCCTGTTCAAATCCAACATCAACTTATTACAGTTCGCTACTCAGCAAAAAATACAGCTGTGTTGCTCGTGTGAAGAATATGGCCATATAATTCAGCTGGCTTCAGTACACAGGGTCCTACATCAACATTACATGAAGGCACAATGGTCTCAAAGCTTTTACCACTAAATTGTCAGCAAGAGTGTTCTGTTTTGTGTTTTTTTTGTGCCACTGGGAGCCAATTATTTGAATGAAGCTCAGTCTCTCCCTCACCGTGCTCTCAATGTTTTGCTTTCTCTCCCCCCATTGCTTCTGCTCTGCTACATCTCAAAAACCAGCTTCCAGCATTCCCCACAGACTTTATTATCCTAAAAGGAGGGAAAATAAACATTTTATTGTATATATTTGATATGTGCAGATAAATCTGTGAACTTATTTGAAGTTCCCAGCAGAAAGAAAATGCTTAGGATGGATAATGAGCAATTGAAGACAGTAATCTTACAATATTAAGCTAGAAAACTGAATTTACAGCCTCGCTTTCTGTAAACACAATTACTGAGGTATGCAGGTTGATTTTATTAAATTCCAAAAACCCCAAGGCAGATGAAAACAAAAAGTAAGTGCCATAAATTATTCTAGGAATTTTTTTCATTTAAAATGACATAAAAACCCAAGGAGGACCCAGCAACTACTGATAAACTGAACTGTACTTAGAAAGTTTTACAATACTCTTGCTAGTTGCTCTGTCAAAATACATTTCAAGTTGCCAGGAAAGACAGCCGTTACCCTTCCCATGTACTCTGCTGTGTCTTCATGTGCTGAAAACCAAAGGACCAGGTTTCCTGAATTTTCCTTGAATAGAAAGAGCTTCAATAGCAGCACTGTAGAGAAATCAGAGGAGCCCACTGGACTGATGATTTTTGTTATGGATTCTTCTCTCTCCAGTCTAGCCCTGTGCTAAAATTATGCTATTTGTTTTCACCACCAACTCGACCACAGACAGGACACCGTATGCACAGTCTGTCTGTCTGTGGTGAGGCATGTTTGTGCTGTGCTTTCACATGGAGCATTTCAATGTTGCCTTACCACAGGCTGCTAGATGCAGCTGTGATTCCAACCCAAGGGTTTGCATTTCTCTCTCTGTCTCTGTCAGATTTCCTGGGGCTCTCCCACAGCAGATCAGAGAAGGGGGACCGTTGCCTGCACCCTTGTGTGGTCAGTGACTGGCTGGACTTTGGGGCAGGTTGAACTCTTGGCAGTGCCTGCCTGACCGTCAGCCTTTCCAGCCCATCTCCATGTTCATGCAACGTAGCATCATCTGAACGGGCCTTTTGCACTTCAGGATACGACCCCTTCTAAAAATGCAACTATGCAAGGGCTGGGTAGTCCCATTTGTTCCATTAGTGCCTCTGGTTAGCGGAGGTGCCAGTGCTGTGGGTCTGCCATCACAACCTGCCCAGGCACATCGCCAGCTCCTATCCCACCTCCCCTCACGGACCAGAGCAGCGCCGGTGACTGCGTCAAATTAGGGATGCCAGAAAGGCATATTTAGTTAGAGAAGCATCTGGTAATTCACTAGAAACATTAATGCACACGAAAAAGCATTGTTTACCTCTGCAAACCCTTCTGTGGGTCTGCGTTCTTGCTATGCACTGGCAGTTTCTTCATGAGCCTGGAAAAAAATTTGTGGGGTTATTTTTGGTAATGTCCCATTGTCTTATTATGCCAAGATTTAATGGGATAACAGATGCAGTAATTAAAAATGAAAAAGTGACAGTTATTTTTGACTCAAATAGTTACTAGTAACTGACATGGTAGATGGGTTTTTAAAGCCAAAAATATATGCGATAGCAGCCAGAATAGCTGTTATTTCCCTGCTGCTTATGAAAGGCTTATGAATCATGACCTACACCCAGCCAGTTGTATACCTTTATTTCAGATGCTATTTAAATTACATTTCATTTAGATGAAGAGAAATGAACTAAGGAAATATCTGAGGGTTTCTTCAGGCTTCGTCTGACGTCAGAAATCAGATGACTGTGTATCTTGATTTCCAGAAGAACATATGAGACTAATTAATAAACCAAAACAAAGAGGAGACGTACCCCATGCTGACCTGTAAAAAGACCATGTTGAAAGATTCTGCATATTCAAAGGCAAATGAAATCTGTACCAATATGCCATTTGCTTACTTTGTTTCTAAAGCATGCACTCATTTTGAAGTCTTACTGTTCAAAAAATTGCTTCAGACAAACAAGTTGTGAAGAACAGGTGAATACTAATCAAGAAACACAGAAAATAAGAAATAACGATGCCTAGCACTCCTCATATTAAAAAAAATCACATTCAGGATGGTGTCTTAATACTACTGTACTGGGTCTGTGTGGCACGGTTTTGGTAGCAGGGGGGCTACAGGGGTGGCTTCTGTGAGAAGCTGCTAGAAGCTTCCCCCATGTCCGACAGAGCCAATGCCAGCCGGCTCCAAGACGGACCTGCCGCTGGCCGAGCCTATGAATCACGGTGGTAGTGCCTCTGGGACAACAGATTTAAGAAGGGGCAAAAACTGTGGAACAGAAACTGCAGTTGGAGAGGAGTGAGAACATGTGAGAGAAACAGCCCCACAGACCTGCAGGTCAGTGCAGAAGGAGGGGGAGGAGATGCTCCAGGCGCCGGAGCAGAGATTCCCCTGCAGCCCGTGGGGAAGACCATGGTGAGGCAGGCTGTCCCCCTGCAGCCCAGGGAGGACCCCACGCCGGAGCAGGGGGATGCCCGAAGGAGGCTGTGACACCATGGGAAGCCCACGCTGGAGCAGGCTCCTGGTAGGACCTGTGGCCCTGTGGAGAGAGGAGCCCACGCTGGAGCAGGTTTGCTGGCAGGACTTGTGACCCTGTGGGGGACCCACGCTGAAGCAGTTCGTGAAGAACTGCAGCCCATGGGAAGGACCTGCATTGGAGAAGTTCGTGGAGGACTGTCTCCCGTGGGAGGGACCCCACGGTGGAGCAGGGGAGGAGTGAGGAGTCCTCCCCCTGAGGAGGAAGGAGACGCAGAGACGAGGTGTGAGGAACCGACCCCAACCCACATTCCCCATCCCCCTGCACCGCTGGCAGGGGTAGGTAGAGAATTTGAGAGTTAAGTTGTGCCCAGGAAGAAGTGAGGGGTGGGGGGAAGGTGTTTTAAGATTTGGGTTTATTTCTCATTACCCTACTCTGGTCAATTGATAATAAATTGAGTTAATTTTCCCCAAGTTGAGTCTGTTTTGCCCGTGATGGTAATTGGTGAGTCATCTCTCCCTGTCCTTACCTCGACCCATGAGCCTTTTGTTATATTTTGTCTCCCCTGTCCAGCTGAGGAAAGGGAGTGATAGAGCAGCTTTGGTGGGCACCTGGCGTCCAGCCAGGGTCAACCCACCACAACTCCTTAGCCCCGTGACTTATCTCCCATATAGTATATTGGGATCTGATTGCAGTCCTTCATTGGTAAGATTCTTGGAAGTTTTCAGAGATGAGCACATTGTCAGTACTCAACATATAGTAAGTAACAAAATCTTTTGTTTCTTTCACTGCACAGAGCTGCTTTGTCTTTTTCTTTGTGTATGATCTAGCAGAACCTGGAAGTCATTCAGACATTTTGGTAGATTGGGTGCTTGCCAACTGGATATCCTACAGTCTGCTTTGTAAGTGCTTACTCAGATACTTACCTACCCATGATAACAACATCATTGTGTATATGTGCATTTATATACATAAAATATTTTTAATTATGTACCTAAATATGCACACATGTGTAGTTAATTATTTTACAACTTTAAAATGAATTGCAAACTTAAAAGCTATTAAACTTAACACTTTAAACTTAATACTTAAATATGTTAGACTTGAAACACAGTTATTAAAAATTCATATTATGTATAACTGTAGGACCAGGTCTATGCTGTTTAGGTGCCTAAACTTAGATGGAAAATGTCTTCCCTTGGAGGCTATCGAAGACTTAGGTACTTACTTCATAAGGACTGATTCACTTGAGCATCATTCACTAGCATCATGCTAGCAGATGAAATGATCCCAGAGTCATCCCCTGCCTTTGATGCCAACTGGTATGGTTTGGCTCATTGCATTAAATCACCTTTGCCTCCCCCCAAAATGGTAGCTACATGCAGAGTGCCTGTTTGGAGAGGCTGCTGGCCTGGCTGTCTCCTGAGCTGGTGTGTGTGCCAAGGCTGTGCTGGGCACTAGGCTAGCACCTAGCCCTGGGAGCAACCATGCTTCTGCACCTGGGGATGTTCCCTGGCACCATTTGTTTTAGCAATAAAGATGTGACTTGGAGATATGTCCGCACTGCTAAATAAAATAGGGCCAAGAAAAGAGACAAGCACGGAATCCCCACCAGCCCTGTTCCTTAACCAGCTGGCTCACTCCCTGGCTCTGCTTTGGTCCACCCTGCCAGCTCTTTCCTGGACATGGTTGCTGGATAATTCCCTGTAGGAACAGCTTCCTGGTGGCACAGTGAACAAGACTGCAGCAGGTCTGACTCCTGCTACCCTCCTCTCTTCTCCAGTGCTACCTGAGTGGAATTTGCAACCTCAAACACCCTGCATGTCTCATGGCACCCCACAGCATGCAATACATATTGGTGGTGCTGCGTTATAGCAACGCAAGTGTGGCAGGCAGCAGCCCAGCTCTCAAGTTATTTCAGAACCTTTGAACTGAAAAAAACACAAACGCAAAAAAATAAAGATGTTATTAGGTCCACAGGTATATGACACTGGGTCCAGCAGAGACTCTGGGTGATGTGGAGCTGATGTGGCCCTGGAAGGACCTGGCCCCAAGCAAATGAATTGAGACAATCTGCATCACCTGGTTTCAGAGCCAGGAATCAGAGCCGCTTCAGCAACAGAGACATGCCCTCGCAGCTTCTGAAGCTTGAATGGGGTGGGATGAATCCCACCTCATGTGTCTAAATGTTATTGACAGCCCTCTCTCTTCCCAGTCCCAGACCTTTGCCAGCCAGGCTGAACCCACCCAGAAGAATCTGCATGCTGAGACTGACTTGGCACTCACATCATTTTAACTCACCTAAAATTAAGTTAAATTTGTCAGGATCAGCCCCAGTACTGATGAGGTCCAAATGTGGCTGCTAGGTGGTAAAACAGGTAGGCAATGACCAGTAACTTGAACTTTCATCTTAATCCTCTCTTGGAAGAAAGGATAACCTCTACTATATGGTGCTATTCCTGCACCCAGACAAATATGAGGAGTCTTTATCCATCTTGTAGGGTATAACAGCCCTTAAACTTCTCTCTGTTTCCTTAAACCTCCTTAAAAGTTGTGAAAATGTGTGGTGAAAACCACTTCAGAATTTGTAGCTGCAATATCGGAGTTAATTTGTATTCCCATAAGATCAGTACTGAGAATGTACTTGTTTTGCTTGTTAGTATTATGTGGGAGAAACCTGTCTCTTATCCACCCATCATCTCCAGAGCCTTGTATTAACATATATCAGTAGTAACTGTACCAAATTTGTTCTCACTTAAAATGAGAGCAAGCGAATTTAGTTCTGCTTCTTACATACTCCTAAATATAGCCCTAGAAAGAAAAATAATGAAAAAACCCCACAACTATTAAGGCATATCCTATGATTAGACTTCAGGGACATTCCTTAGCTATAAGGACTTGGCCAAGGACTGAATATCTCTGAGCTCATTTGCACTGACTGCACGTAAAGGAATCCTCACTGCAAGCCCTGGGTAACTTATTACTTTTAAAAAAAGGTAATCATGGTATTAATTTATCCCCTTTGTCTATAATGCCAGGTAATGTATTTTGGCAAGCGTCACTTACAGCTAGAATTATTCTCCCCTGGGTAGCTGCAAATGACTCCTCTTCATCCAAATATGTCTTGCCTGCATGCACAGAGAAGCACAGGCTATTTTCCAACTTTAATCAATATTGTGATCAACACTGAATCAAATTAAAGCATATTTTCTTGGCATTTCAGATGATGAATTGATGCTCTTCCCCAACTCTAGCAAGACACAAGGGGGTTGCAGTAGGTAGCTGGGAAGATCGGACCGCGCCACCCCTCCCCAGAGCTGTTGGGGTCACTTCATCACGCACTCGAGCGTGGTGGACGATGCCCATTTTGGCTGGCAGAGGACCAGGTGGTGCAAGTGAGAGTCTTCCTGGCACCATATGGGGAGAGCTGCAGCGCTACAGATTTCTCCTTGGGACTGATGCAGGCAGGCAACAGAAATTTATTGCAGTGCCTTTGCAGCCTCCGCTGGGGGAGGTCTGCTGCAGATGAAGCCCTTGACTCCCCTGGTCATCCTCTGTTCTTGCAGCTCTGCTGGGGCAGAGATGCTGCTTCTGCTCCTGCAGCAGCTGCTTCTCCAGCCCATGCTTCAGCAGGGCCGCTTGACTTCATTTTAAATATTTATTGGACATTTGGTCTAATGCCCATTACTTGGGAAGTGTTTCATATGATGGGTATAAAAGCAAAGGCCAGGATTCTTGCAGGAGGCTGGACTACAAAAAAGCAATCTCTGACTGTTGCTGAGAACACACATCTCCAGCTGTACTTCAGGTATTCCTCTTGGAGTGACATTTCTGCAGTGCTTTTCTTTAAGTGAGGTTTATTCTTCAGTACCTGCAGGGTAGCTCTGCTAATTAGCCTCGAAAAGTAGACCGTAAATGGGAATTTATTCTTCATAAACATTCAAAAATTTTATATCTGGACTGAACGCTTGTGACACAAGAACAAATATTCAACACCTCCTTCAGGACTAATTGGAAAAGCCCAGTTAGAAAGTTTGTGTAGAAATCAATCATTTCCAATTCTACATGAATGCTCACATAAATTCTGTGCTCTACATAATCAGGGGAGTGAGCACATTTGTTACCATTAGTCACACACATGGTGCTCCGCAATGTTATCTAGAGAAGTTGGAATGATTCTTTGTGCCAGAGCAATAGCTTCCAGCTCAAAATGCAGATCACGCACCACGGACCTTATTTATGGCCTTTATCCCTGCTTCCTCGCAAACAGCAGGCTGGATGAACAAAATGTTAAAATGAAGTATCAGGAATCTCTGGAAGGCTTAGGAGAGCAGCTATTGTCTTTTATGTGGAAATCATTTCATGTCTATGTTTCAGCATTTGAATGTTATTTTTTAAAAAGTGCCTGAAGTCCAATTTTCATGTCTAAATGGCTGAAGTATGTTACTATACAGCTATACTAATAGCATGCATGAAACAATACCAAAGTGTGTGCAGCTAAAGGGAGTAGAGAAGCATTGCAGTGTCATACGGTGAAGGACTGTCTAACACCTGACATTTTTATCTCAACTATCTGTCCCACGCTCTACGGCTCACCTTCAACACCCACCTTACAGAGGAAAGAAATATGACTATAAGAATTTAAACAAAACAGCCAAAGCTTGATTTTCTACTGTTTTGTACACCTTGCAATGATTTATGGCACTCTAGAAGGAGAGCAAAGTTCCTCTGAAATGTGACCTGCCTCAAGAAGAAGCAGTTTTCGCCAATTTTGTTTCCCTGGTGTAGAACATACATCACCACACGATCTGCAAGGTGAGCTCTCCAGGCAGACTTGTCCTTTCTTTCTGCTGTTCTGTTTTAAGCCCATTTCAAAGCTTAATTTCCAGCCAGTGCCACTGGAAAGAGTAGAAGGGGAGGTGGCTCGTAGGCACTTCTCCACACTCTGCTTGCTTGGGGCTTGGTAGCAGCTCTGAGTTAAATCAGGGGCAGGACCGGTGGAGAAGGTGGGCATCACGGGGAGCTGAACCACAGCTGTGTGCCACGGACCATCCCCAGCTCCTGATGGGCACACGGTACTTTGCCAGGCATTCAAAGGCACACGTTTCAGCTGTTTGTGCCCTCTGAAAGCACAAATTATAATGATGTTTTTTGAAGATGTCTGTTTCTCTAGACATTGCCTACATAGCTTTTCCTATAATTATAGATTTGTAATTATGTACTTAATGATGACACCCCCTCTGTCTGATGATAACTATATTTTTACATAATAGCACTTAAGCATTACATATTTACTAATCAAAAAGAGATTCGCAGTGCGAGTGAAGAATTACAAATTAATTATACCATACCTTTAATCATACCACAAATAATCTGGATCACTTCCCAAGAAAGCCTATTAGAGCTCTGGTAAGGCAGCTACCCTGGGTGCCTGCGATGGTCCCCATCTCATGCTTACCATGCCAGTGTAAGAAATCCAAAATGTTAAGTTTTCATTACTACTGCCTCTGAAGTAACTGCAGTGCACTTAAAATAGATGTACAATTCATGAAAATGAATCATTAAAAGGGACTGTGTTGAATTGTGCCTGGCAGATGTTGTCACAAACATTGCTGAAATACTTAAATACTTCTAGCAAGCGACGATTGGATGCTTGGCAGCATAATTATCCCATAGCCAGAGAAGTAATGCTTTTCATGCTAATGCAAGAAGGCCTTCATAAGCAACCTTGTGGAGCTCTACTGCACAGTTCTGATGATGCTCCTTCCTCATCTGTCGGATAGCTCTTGGACAAGGCTACAGCATCCTACCCACAGCTGTCCCACACCTCAGCCCTGGAAACATTGGAAGTCGCCGGCTGAAGGCTGCAGAGGTCCCGCGCGGAGGCTGCGTTGCTGGCAGCTGTCGGTGGTCTGGGCTGAGCTGTGCTCCTTCCCCGGGGCTCTGTGTGCAGCCCTCCCCGCTCGCCCGGCTGTGCTGGCGCACGGGGCTCATCTGCCTCGACCTCGCAGGGGTTCGGTAGGGTTAATTTTTAGCCACACAAACCTGAGTGGGGCAGAGAAGGACGAAATCCTGGACAGGAGTCAAGCACTGCGTTGGTTTAAGCTGGCCAATGCCCTGAAAATAAGACTTTGAAGCACATGGGCCATTCCTGCTGAAGAGCTGGGTCGACCCCAAAAGCGCTTTGGGAAGTATTGTATTTGCACGATCTGCAACGGCTGGTTTGCATCGTCTCTTTGGGTGCAGACATTTTTGTTAAGAGGACTTGATCGTAGGCAGGTCTGCAGGGTCTCCAAGACATTGCTGTGAGTTTGATTGAACCCCATCTTGTGTGAGTTCATTTTGGTGTTTAAATATGGCAGGTCCACACCAGACTCTTCCTCATGTCACACACGGTAGATGCCCAGCCATCTTCCTGTGAGCCAGGGAAAGCAGACTGATGGGTAATTCCACTCACATGATACAAAAAGTCTTTTTTTACTTGCCCGTTAATGTTTCCGCAAATAAGACTAGTGTATGTAGGGGTGAATCTTCACTGGCAGGAAAACAGCTAGGTTTGAGGCTCATTTTAACTTCTGGAGGAAAGGGGCCTTATCAGTTTCTTCAGCAATTGAACACAGTTTGCAGTCTCCCAGCTTATCTAGGATTTGAATAAGATCCATGCTAACTGCTGATGACTTCAAAGCACATGGTACCTAAACACACTTTGACAGATGGTTTTTTTTTCTGTGTGTAACTGAAAAGACTACATCCTGGCAGAGGAGTTTATCAATTGTTCTAGCCTAGCTAATGAGTTTAGTCTTCTCTCTGTACTCCTGAAATTATACAGAAGCGTCTGCCTGAAGGAGGTATATTGATCAAATCTTGCTTCAGCTCTGAGCACAGAGCAGCTAACTCACTCCAATCTCAAAAGTGGAGGTTTCCTCACCCACCGCAGGGTTTGCCTGGAGGCCGGGCTGTTTGCTGCTCTCAGTTCAGCTGTCAGCACCTGGTGATCTACGGCAGGCTGGTCAGTTAGCTAGAGAAACAGTAAGTGGTTGGGTTACCTGAAACATTTTTCCTTGCATCACCCATGCATGATGGGGAGCAGGCCTCCAAATTGAGCATCTGTGGTACAACAGATATCTTTCATGGCTGAATCTCACTGCGTTCACATAACTTCAAAGATGCAACTACTCTTGTTATGAGATCAATCATTCCTTCTGCCCCTGGGTTAGTAAGCTTTCTGATGACTAGGAACCACTCCTCATGTGGCATTTTCTTTTTCAGCATATTCAGAGTCTGGACAATCTATTTTGCAGTATTTTACGCTAGTAATTTTGTCCTCTTCATTTCTGGTGCACAAATGATAACAGCGTGAGCAGTGAGGGGATTCTGGAGCCACAGCCTTTCTACAGCACATTGTCTCTAATCAGTGCTATCAGTGCTTGACGAACCATTTGCACTTTGTTTTTCCTTCTGATGAAAGGTCTGTTCTGTTTCCTGGGTTATGAATCCCCACAGAGCCTGTCTCAGTAACTCCCTAAAGCTTTCTTCTGTCTCAGAGTTATTGCTGCCATGCTGTTTTTACATAACACCACCCCAAAGCGATTTTTTTTCGCATGAGCACATAGTGATTCTAGTTCCTCTGAACCTGTGGCCCATCACCTTCCTCCATGGTTTCACCAACATCCACCAGCTTGGCTTCACTTTTGGAAAGCTCTGTGGCACCTGGCCTGGCAGCTTGTGCCCAAATGAGGTGGGGCATTGGGCTCATTGCAGGTGCACATGGCTGATTGCCATGGCTGGTGGTGGGGTATGCCTCCAGGTAAACCCAAGTCCCCTGGGTAAACCCACATCTAATGGGGCAGCCAAGACTTGTCATCAATAAAGCAGCATTTGGTTTCTCTCTTCTTAGGCATGGCATGTCTTGCCTGAAGCCCCTTCTGAAGGTGAGAAGGAGAAACTGTGGCAGCCTGAGAGCATTTTTAGAAGAATAAGAAAACAGGAGACCGCAAAATGGCTTTTTCATACTACCGCCAAGCACACATTAACCTCATTTAAAAATGCAAATGCTACCTGTGTTGTGTATGCTAATACGGTTTTGCCTTTTAACTGAGAGCCCTTCTTTCCTGTAAGGCTGGCAGTAGCGATGTCTGTTGAAGGATTGGTTTGTGTCTTGAGCCTAAGAAACCCACCTATTTATATTAAAAGATTGAAAAGTTCCTCTCATTATCGGAGCTCTGTAACTGAGTTCCCCAGAGAAAAAATTAATCAGAGAGCACTTGTATTTCCTGAGCTTAACAAATAATGAAGCTTTCAGGAGACAGCTTTTTTTTTTCAGGAAAGGAGCCATTTTAAAAATAATTTTAGACAAGAAAAAGCATGAAAGTGTTTGAGATTTCAAAGTCACTTCTGAAGGAATAACTAGCTCTTCAGAGTGCTGGAACGCAAGGCAGCACCCCAGGGAATACCCTGGTTTCAGAAAACCTGATGTTGGTTGCTGTTACCAGCATAACAAAGAGCCCTAAAACGTTGTTACTGTGCCCTATGTAAAGGCACATCAAGCTTTGCTCTCCAATTCAGAGTTCTCACCAATCACTACAAATTAATAATACCACAATTTCCTTTCCACATGAGGGTGAATATAAGATTCTTTACAATTTCATAAGAAAAATTACATCCTTGTTTTACAATTGCCCTGTAATTTGCTTCTGATGGTATTCACCAGTACATGAAAGCCCCGGCTCCAAATGCCTGCTCTCTCTTACCAAATACTTGCTGAAGAAGCAACTTCTCCCTAGCGAGAGCCGTAGCACATGTATGGCTCGATCGGTGTTCAGCCGCTAGCACCACGCGGAGCAAACCCCACCACAGGAAGGTGACGGAGACCCATCGGCTGACCTGGTGGAGACCATGTATAAGCCAAGTCTGTAAACAGTTCAGAGCAGGAACTCTTGTTTCATGGCTTGCATTAAGCCTAGAATATAATAAACACTTAACAAACAGCACTAATCATAGAATCATAGAATTGTTTAGGTTGGAAAAGACCTTTAAGATCATCAAGTCCAACCGTTAACCTAGCACTGCCAAGTCCACCACTAACCCATGTCCCTAAGTGCCACATCTACACGGCTTTTAAATACCTCCAGGAATGGTGACTCCACCACTTCCCTGGGCAGCCTGTTCCGATGCTTGACAACCCTTTCAGTGAAGAAATTGTTCCTAATATCCAATTTAAACCTCCCCTGGTACAATTTGAGGCCATTTCCTCTTGTCCTATCGCTTGTTCCTTGGGAGAAGAGACCAACACCCACCAATGATAACAATGGTACTCCTGCACTAATAACTTTATGCTTCTCTTTACATTGAGTAGCACCATAGACCTTACCCTGGTTTTAAACATGAATCCCAATCATTACAACACACAGAGAGGAATTATATCCTCCTACATAGTCTATGCTGCAAACAGAGTGAATGCCTGAGGTGCCTCAGTAACGGCATTGTGCAATGCACAAATGCCTTTAATCATCTCTGCGCTACTCCCACAGTGTCTTGTTCAGACGACTTAAAATAACTTCCCCAAATTATGAATCTTTGCATAAGAAATGATGTGTGTTTCAAAACACAATGAGGCACATTCTGCACAAACGTTTATTGGGAAGCAGGGGTGGGACGCGGGCACGAGCCTCCACGTGAGAGGCAATTCAGCAGAGAACTCACATTGTCTTTAAACACTGCAATTAAACTAAAACATTGTCCTTGTAAATAAAAAAGATTTGCTGTGTGGCCACTGCCATGGGAAGCTTTTGATGAAATATTTAGGAAAGCGCTTTCTGAATGTGGCTGTTTTTCAGAAGGCATATTAAAGTTTTATAGGGGCACTAATTTAATCACAGATGATGAATGATTTTATTTTTATGTTGGGCTTTAACAAGGCTGGATGAATGCGGGGTAGCTCAGCGAGTCTGTGTGTGCCGAGGGCCGCCTGAGTCATGGCTTTTGGAGAGCTGTTTCCCTCCAGCTGAGTACATCATGTCACCCTTAACGGGGGTCTGAGCCCTCCTGCCTGCTTCGCAGCTGAAATCGAACACAGGGAAACCTGCCAGATACGAGAGGACTTCACAACTGGCAGCACAGCCTTTAGTTAAACCTTCATTAACCATCTCTACCCTGCCCCTGGCCTAATCTCTCCAGACACAGACAAATCATGTTGAGGGAAAAAAAAGGAAGCAGGGAGTGTGTTTCTGCAAGGCACCAGTTGTCACTTTTATATTGCCAGGTTGTCTTCACACCCACCAAACCACCTCATCCATGGTGGGAACTGCTGTGGTGGGAGTTTGGAGGGACAGTCTGAGGTGCAGGAGTAGCACAGCCGATGCCGATGCTGACGCTGCACGCTGCTCCATCGCTGTGCTGCAAGAGATCTGCTTCTCCAGCCTGGTCTAAAAGTTCAGGAAAGTAGAAAAAAATTGTCTTTTTAAATTGCAAGACAGACGGAGTGGTGTGGGGTGATGTGCGTAATGAGCCATTTAGAAGACGGTACAGTGGACCCAATTTCTTCTGATCAAATGAAGCCTACATGGAAAATTCAAGCATGTCATATTTCTCCATCCAATGAACAATGACAGCTTCATCATGATCCAAAGTGAGTGGCTGGACCTCAATACGAGCCTGTCCCCCAAACCTGAGCCGCGGGGCTGCCTGTGCCGCACAGCTACATGGTGGTGTAGGCACAGAGGTAGCAAGACCCCATCCTTCTCTTTCCTCTGATCCCCTTCACTAGGTGGACCACTTTTTTAGCAGCAGCAATGTTAATTGGGAGATGCAAACCAGCATCAGCGCTGCTCAGGGCACGTTGAAGCTGGCCTCCCTCCTACCCTGCCTTGCTCAGGGTCAGCCACTGCGGCGTGGGATGCAAAGCAGAGCCGCTCCCCCAGGGCTGTGCAGGAGAGCATCCTACAAGCAGGGGGGACATCCTGCTCACACCACCGGTGCTGACCACTGGGCCTGGCTACGCTGGGAAAGGGCATGGAACACCAGTGTGGTGCTGGAAAGGCAAGGGGAAAATGCACTGCATCAGCTTTGGAGTCACAGTTTTGCTGAGCAGACGAGTGGTGGCCCTTCTGCATGCAGTGAGTTTTCAGTGCTGCCTCAGTTGTGCTGGGAATGCGAATATTTTGCTGTTGTGCCAGCGCCAAATCGGTTACAGCATACAACAGCTGTGCTGGTATATTTTGACCAAAGAGACACCAATTGATGTCAGCATAAAGTAACTCATTCTCAATCTATTCACCAAAACGCATATTTAGGATCTTCAGAAATTATTACTGTGATATTAAGATATACGTTTAAAGCTTTGCAATTAATTAATATGCACAGATTAATATACAACCCAGACTCAGTCTTAGGTACTGGGAAAGTTTCTGGTGTAATAAAGCTAAAAACACAGTGACAGGGACATATTACCTCACCAGATGGCACGGTTTGTTAAAACAAACCAACGCATTTCTAAAAGAGTGTCCTAATCTCCACTTGAAACAAATTTTAATTTAAAATGGAGGGACATTTGCATAAAAAGAGTTCAGAGAACAAATATTTCAGAAGTTCGCTGTTAGACAAGGGCAGTTCTGGTTTAAGACAATAGACGGTGGGAAAACATAAGCTAATTAAAATAATGCTCAATGCCGGAATTTCAAGCGTAACATTATTGGTGTGCGGGAATCAGATCATTACGGAAAGCTTTCCTCTAGCAGGTGACAGCCAGTACAGTCTGAGTTCAAGAGTCATCAGCAAAACTCAGGTACAGAGGTGTGTAAATAACAATTAATCTGATAGGAGACCAAATGTTTCATTTTGGAGGACTGAATCCTTTAAGGGTTTTTTGAAACCTTAGGTCACCCTTGGAATGGAAACGCCATTCTGTAATGAAATTCAGAATATGCTGGAATAAAAAAATCTAAAAGAAACAAAGATGTTCTTTTTTAAGGTTTTAGTCTGATTAGGCCAATTTCTGCCTGAAAAAAGAATTAGCATGTCTTGATGAAGTCACTGATGTAAAAAAGGTTCCTGGATCTCTGGATGTCATGGAAGCAGGTGACAAATTCGAAGGTGGACATAGGCAGTTCGTTTAATTCACACTTGCGGTGTTAAATCCAATTCCTTGGGGTTTTTTCTTTCTTTGACTAGTCTGAGGCCAGATTAAAGCAACACAGGTGCCTAAACCTTTGTCGCTGTAAGAGCTAGGGAGGATGGCCAGGCCCCAGGATCGCTCTCCGAGGCTGCCCGTACTGCTGCCAGGGGGCACGGCTGCCTGCCCTGCCTGCACAGGGCTCCTTGAGGGTAGTAGCACCAGCTCAGCTGGGGGCTAAAACCCCATTCCTGCCGCATCTCCCACAGCCTTTCCAGGTGGTTCTCCAACAGACAAATGGAGAAGACGAGAATGTCTTTTCTTCCAAAAAAGGAGCAGAAGGTGGTTGTGATCCTGTTGGCCAGCAAAGTGAAGATAGATGTGGGAGAAGGTCTGGCTTCCAGCCTGCCTGGGGCTTGCTGGTGTGTTACTTCTGTTCAGCTCTGATCTTCTGGTTTACAATGTGTGCAAAGCTTGCCTCTGACCTGTCCTCCCTCTGTTCTCGTACAAAAGGTAAGAATTTATCTCTTGCCCCATCTTTTTTTATTTCTTTCTGCTGTTTCCCCTGTCTGGTCGGTCTCCTTCACTCCATCCTTCTGCTGCCCAGCCCTTTGGGCAAGTGCTGTCTTTTGACTGTTTCTATCATGATTAGTACATAGCTGCTCTGATTTTCATGGGAAAACTTTAGCACCTTCATATTATAGGAAAGAAAGAAGAGTATGTGTTTTCTACCTTGCTGCTGAGAGGCAAACCACGAGACACATAGTTAAAACACATTTTAATGCAGAGGCCTTTTTCGCTACATATGAATTGCAGTATTTTTGTGCTCTCCATGAAGCCTGTGTGTGAAACAATGCACAGCAGGGTAATTCGGAGAGCTGACGTTGGGCTCCCTATGCCTTCCTTATGGAAAGATGCAGCTCCAAAGGGAAAACTGTAGTGTCTGAGAGGATTCAGAAGAGCTTGACCAATCTATACATCCAGCAATAAGGCGTGCAATGGGAAAAGATCAGGGGTAAACCTTAAACCTCATTGACAGGGGTCTCACTGGGAGAGAGCAGACCTGAGCTTTGCTCTTGGTTCCTTGATTAGTTCCTGACATTTTTTTAAATGTGAAATATAAAATACATCAACAGCCTTGATGGCTGGGGCCAGAAACAGTCAGAACTTCAGCGATAAATGGTATTTTGCAGATGAGCAAGATGTTGCCACTTACTGAATAACACAAGTACCTTTTTACTGCAGTTCACCTCTAGGACGTCCTCTGTCCCCAGCACCTCAGCATCTTGACTGTACCACATCCACCTTTCTTTTCATTTTTTGATATCTCCTACATATTTTTTATTTTTTTTTCTTAAATATTTAATATAGGGTTCAGAATGAGCACATCCATGTGCTGACCACACTTGACTTCCTTGAGAAGTTATGCTCAGGGAGCGTTATTTTTCGGCCCGGACAACAGGCAGATATCCCAAACATCTGAAGTTCCTGGGCCTTATAAAACTCATCTATTTTGAAAGACTGCAAAAGAAAAAGGAAAGCCTAAATCAAAGCAAGTACCAAATGGTGGGTGCAAAGGTAGCTAATAAGTTATCATCTCAACCCCCCTCATAGGCTGCTCACATCAGCAGTACAAGCTGTACCTGTTTAAATAAAACACGGGCAGTCCTGTGTATCCAATAAATTCACTTTCCCATCTTCTCAATAGCTTTTAGGAACATCACAAGGAAAGAAAAACCCCACATATTAAGTGCTCTTTAAAATCAACTAGAGTTTTAAAAACACTTCCTTCCCTCTTTCTTTTTTCTACATTCTCTACACACAAAAAAAAACACACACACAAAAAATCAGAGAATAAATGACCAAAAATGTGAGATAAGGTAATAAGTGTATTCAGGAGCTCAGAATTATTTCAGAGAGCTGCTTTTCACTCCTTTCAAATGCATTATGTATAAGTTTTAAGTCAATACTTTTTGCCAACACTGTGTTAAGCTAGAAATCCGTCTGCTATCCCTTTTAGCTGGATGCAAGGTAAATAAATAACTCACTGGCTTAAGCAAATTAAGTAAATAGTGTTTGTGGGCAGGTATTTTTGTTCAACGTGTGGTATATAAGCGTTTATTAATGCTGTTAACTTTGAAAAATGTTGAGGTAAAGGAAGAGATTATAGCAAATGTACAGATTAAAACAGAAACATTTGTCAAAAACAAATGTGCATAAAAGCAAATACTAAACAGCTAGATGAGTTCGCTGAAGCCAAATGCTCCCATTTAATAAATGAAATGCTTCATTAATCCTTCCTGACAGAAGTAACGCTTGGAATGGAGAACAGATCCAAGAGAAAACATTTAGCTAAATCATGTCCCGTGGGTCTTCCCCGGCAGCCCGGTGAGGAAACGCAGCCGGTCCCTGCTGCGGCCGGTGAGGAGGAGTGTTAGGGAGGCAGCCCGCTGCTTCTCCCACTGCTGCAACCTCCGCCTGCTGTCAAAATGTTTGGGGCTGATAACAGAGCAGCTGGAGGAGATATCAGTTGGGTGGGTTGCCTTGATCGATGGCCTTCTTGGAGATGCTCCTGGTCCCTGTGTGCTGTACGCCGGCTGTGGTCCAGCTGCCAAAAATGCGGCATGAGACAGTTGACCCCATGCTGTGTCCTACACTGACAGTAAGACACCCACTTACGACTGCGGCACTTTTGCTTTGAGGGCTACCCAGAAACAAAGCACATGGTGGTGGCAAATCCCCTTACATCAAGTGAGCCAGCCAGCATTGGGTGCATTTCCGAAGGAGCACTCAGAGCTCTGTGATTAGCTGCATGCCTCAGCTTTACCTTAAAACAGTTATGTTTCTGCTTCTCAGGGTTGGGAAGAAAAGCTTGGAATTAGGTCCTGAGTCTCCCAAGTGAGTTCCTTAGGCCTTGAGACACAGGTTGCCAATGTAATTGGGTTCATCTTCTCTGAGATCTAAGCAGGATGGAGGTGACAGGCGTAGGGAAGTATTTTGAAAGACATTTGTCTACATGCAGTGCCTTTGTCTGAAGGTACATCTCATGGCATGAACCTCAGCTGTAGCACTTCTCTCATAATTGCTATCCATGTCCAGGTCTGTAGCAGTGCTTGGGAGCAACACCCCCATCTTTCATTAGCAAACAACTTTACACAGCAGTGACCTGGCCTCAGTAACTCAGGCCTCTTGGCTTGCCTGTAGCAATGCAACATCCCTCGTGTGAGGCTTAAAGCAATCCCTGCACCCATCTGGCACAGAAGGCTATGTCATGGCTTGCCACTATCTTCCTGAAATGTCTTCCCATGGAATTGCTCATCAGCTTCCCAGTCTCAGTGGCTTGGGCTGCTCCATGAGGAGGTCCATGTACCCACCAGATGAGCTAGAGGACCAGGATGAAGACCACAGACAGTGACCCTGCTCATGTGAGGCAGTGCATGGCAGCAATGAAAGAGCTCATCTGTGTGGCAAACTGTAGACGGGTTTGCCTAGGAATAAGGGCCATCACAGACCTCATTAAGGTGATCTATGAAGTCTTCTTTACCCACAGTTGGTGTCTTGGAGCCAAGGTTTCACCATCTGAACATGGATGAAATTCTGCTGCAGATACTCCCTGAGATAAGAGACGAGAGACACTCATCTCTCTCTTCTGCCTGGCCCTTGTCATAGCACCTTGTCTTCAAGACCATTGTCTCTCTGTCAAGCTAGATTGAAAGTGAGCAGATGGTCTGGTAGTGACTGGGGTGGGGAAATGACATGCATGAGCCCTGTGTTAAGAAAATTGAGCTTAAAATAAACAGGCTCAAAGCCAAGATACTCCTTTGCACACACTTCTTCCCCAGGGTAGAGGAGGAAAATACAGAGATGTGACAGGTGCCAGTCACTTTGCTTCGTGTATTTCTGGAAGGAGATTAGATACCGCAATGAGAAGAACAAAGTAGGAACTTGAACTAAATACTTATGTCCTCTGCCTTGCTGGGAGATGGACTGAGGAGCACTGCAGGGAGAGATCTGGGATGAGAAAAGGGCAAACACCTTCTCTTTTCTCAGTATGGAAAGCACTGGGTGTTTCCAGGCTGAGGATGCAAGATCAGCAATGAGCTGCCCTCCTGAACAAGGGAAGCTTTAGTAGGGAAAAATGGCTGAAAATCTAGGGACAAAGAAGTACTTGGTTGTCAGCTAAAAAATGGATCAGAGTAAGTTGTTCCAAGGAGCCAGCCCAACTGAGGGGTCCAGGACAAGTCAAAAAAAAAAAAGGTAGAGAAAGAAAGAGGCTTTGAAAGATAGCTGTAATCCAGGTAGTGTATCCTGGGGAGAAGCCAGGGAGAGGGCGATACGAGCTGTGGCGATGTTGGGGACACAGGAGACTGAACCACCATCCCATCCTACAAAGGAGCTAGTCAAGCTCCTGCCCACACTATGGTATGTGCTACGGTGTTCCAAAGCATATATGGAAATGTCAGTAAAATGCTTTTCTTTTCACCTGAAGGGGCCTTCGATAGACGGGCTGACTTCTTACACATTTCTGTACAGGGAAGTAAAGAGTAATACAGATGCCACCAGAAACCTTCATGCTGAAAGTTGATCTTGCAGCACATGAGAGCTAATGCCATATGGCAGCTGGTGTGTTAACCTGAGCTTGCAGTTTTTTGGTGTATGGTGAAGTGAACCATGAGATGGTCAGTGCTGCAGCAACTGAGTTGCACTAACAGAAGTCTGTCTGAGTCTGGCAGCTACATTTTTTAGTTTACTTTGTGCTGCAACGTGCAGAGAGAATTTGCTTTGCCCTCTGATGTTTATCTTAATTTTGCATGTGTTCACAGCTCATAGGAGAAAATGACAAATTGAGAAAATATTTGTTTTCACAAAAGCCAAGACACTATTACAGCAGACAGCCAGACAAACACAGCGTAAGTGCCAAAGCCTGAGCTTTTCTACACTCTGTGCCATGTACATGTTCAGTTTTACCTGCCTAAAGGATAATAGGAAATTCAGTCAATATGCTGCCTTAATCACTGCAGTTTCTCTGCATGAGGACTACGCCTTGCATCCCATTGCAGGGTTTTGGAACATCACCCAAAAGGGAGGCTGAAATCATCGACATTTCATTTATCCCTGCCAACTGAATCTAAACAAATTGAAAAATGACCTGCCCGCTACACTTCGAGGCATACAGCAGAAAATAACTCTGAAATAGCCGCTTATGTTCACTGGAGAAAGATTTATTTCTGATCTCAGAGCTTGAGTTGCAGAGGTAAATAGAACCACCTGTAAACCATTACCTGCCATGCCCCACTGCCCCCATATGAAAAAATATGCACAGGCATTGCCTGAAGTGGAGTTGGGCTAGTAAATGATCAGGAAAATGGAATGTTTTCTCTCAACAAGCAGCAAATGAAGAGGAGCTGCTGCATCTGAAATGATGCTACGTTGTTTACCTGGAAGGTCCCAGCTTTTGATGAAAGGCCCATGACTCTAGAATTTGCTTTCTCTTGTCCTGTGGTGCAACATGAGTCACTTTGCCCTTCATTTCGTACTGCAAGAGGGGTTGTGGTAGGGAGACAAGCTGACCTATTATACAAATGATTTGAAAGGGCTCTGCACTGATGGATAGCCAGAAGGGAGAAGGACTCTCTATATTACTGCAGCTAATTGTCTTTTTATGTAATTATCATCTACTTATTTAAGTATTTTGGGGGAGTTGTATTTAATAATTGATTTGGGTGCCATAAGATTATACAATTCATGGAAATCATAGAAAAAGCAGACCTTAAAAATGTCTCCTTGTCATACCAAGTTATTTAGGTCCATGGTTTTGTTACCAGCAGCCCTCAGTGTGATCTCCATCCATGGACAGTGCCAAGGTTCCCCAGTCAATGGCATCCTAGCTCTCCTAGGCAAACTCAACACAGTGTATCTCGCCTGAAGGCATTTCTTTAGTTCCACTGTGACTTTAGCCCAGCTTCCTAAGGAAACAAAACCATTTGAGCATGTCCTCCTTCTTTCCCTGTCCTCTTTTCTCACAACTCCTGAGCCCATCGACTGGTTTAACCCCCATGAGACAGAGGGCTAGAAGGCTCAAAGGTCAGTCTTCCCTATGGATTCTGTGAGAGCTGGTTGGGAGGTCTTTACAGAGCCTTTAAAAAACCCCCTTTTAGTGGTCCCACCAAGGAAAGAGCACAGAAAACTCCAGTATTACCCACTGCTTGGCAGCTCCTAGCCAACCAAGCAGTAAGTACAAGGCCACAGCATCCGCTTCATTTCAGACTAACCACAGCACGTGTTGTGTCCTGCCAAGTGGGAATGCCATAGAGGACAAAGGGAGGAGTGGAGGTTACGGAAGGAAGGAGGTGTTTAGGGGACAAAGCATTTGTGTTAGTAGGAAAAAGTTTTCTACTGGTTTGGCTGCTCACAAATCTGCTTTTTGGGATATTTTTTAATCTGCTGTCTCTTCCTCCTGTGAGTCCCGCTGGCAGGAGTTGGTCCTTGGAAGGTGTGATTACAAGGAGAAAGCACTTCAGTACCTATAGAGAATGTAGAAGTGAAAAAACACCTCCCAGGGTCTCACCCTGAGCTGAAAGGAAGTGTAAAATTACTGTTTCCACATCCACACTGGCTACTGGAAAAAGAGCGCAGGTACATGATCCTGCCCTGGGACTCCATAAGCAGAAGGAACAGAATAAACCCTGAGTGGGGAGGTCAGGAGCACCCAGCGCCTGGGAGCTGCGTGGTTATCCATGAGGGAACGGTCTGCACAGTTGGCGCAGTGTGCCCCGTCATTTCACAGAAGGCTGCTTCTGAGGGAATTCTAGGGCTGGATATGAAAGACGAGGTGTTGTTATTGGCGTATCCTGGTACCTCGGTGCTGCTGTCGGCAGCTCTCCACTGCTCAATAGCCCTTCTGCTCTCCCCCAGGCCACTCAATTCCATTAGCAGCATGTCTGGCATTTGTTGCCACACACCTTTCTTTTTCTTCTGGGTTATATATAAGCACTGTTGACCTCGATACTGGTGTGACACACAAACAAGTTACATAAAGACTCTCCAGGTGCATTTTTGCAGGTCACAGATGCCCTCTAATTCATAGTCCAATATTTGAAAATGGTGGCTGGGTTCAGCATTGGGTCAGATCTCCTTTGAGAGGGTTAGATCTTATGATGCCATGGTACCTATGCCTCATTTTGATTTAGTCCTCTCTGCTGTCTTCCTAAACAAGAATCCATATATTTCTGGTTTGAATGCTTTGGTTTTGTTATAAGGCTTAGAAAAAAGTAAAACCCAAGGTGGTCTCAGCACGTGGGAACTGTGCATGTGCCTCTTCCATCATGATGTGCCACCAGGTGATAAGGAGGAAATTCAGGCATTACAGTGATTTGACTCTGTTCACTACTGATTCCACTGCCAACTTTAAAAGCTGCTTCTTTACTGTGGTATACAGTGAAATACCCTGTGTATTTTGTGAATTATTTCAATAACCTGAAGATGTTTTCCACACTAAACTTGCATGTAGGTGGCAAAGCAAAGCCCAGTCAGAGTACGCTGAAGACTAGGCTGATCCTGTCCCTCTTCAGTGCTGTTCAGGCTATGTGACTAAGCACAGAAAAAATCAAAATCAAGAAGTGTTTCAGGGTGGGGTCAGGAAATGTTGACACTTACAGCGGCTCAGCTGGACCCTTAGCCTCACTAAACTGCCTCTGAGCTCCCGAGGCTACCGAACCACAGACCAAATGAACCATCGAAACAAGGCTCCTTATCGAGATGTGTTTATTTGCTTAGGAGTCTCTATGAATCATGAAAACAACAAGCATGCATATAATTCATTCCCAGGTGCATTTCAGATGCGTGGTCCTGTCGAAGCAATATCAGCAACGTGTGGACTGAACCCCCCCACATCTCTGTCCACTCAAGAAGGAGCAAGTTTGATCCCTAGCAATGGGAAGTCAGTATGTGAATTTTACAGATCCGTGAGAATAAATTGATCTCAGTCATTTCTCACTAGTTTTTCCCTGAACCAAAAGTGTTTTAATTATTTGAGTGTCAAGCAATCAAATGCTGTACCTCAGACATAGTTATTCCAGGAGATAATTAGAAGCACAGAGGAGCAAACAATATGCCACGGAAATGATCATCGCAGTGTGATCTGATGGATAACTTTAGTAACGCAAGTGTTTCTTTGCTGGATGACTCACAGAAGGAAGCAGGGGCTGGAGCTGCTGAAAAAGGAGCCTGCTCCATGGGAACACGAGCGAAGGTCAAGGATCAACTGTGTAAAACTGACTTTTTGTTTGATGTTAATAATCTTAAGGAAATGGATGGAGTGAGAGCAAATGTCAGCTCCAGTAATGACTATGTAACTCTGGGGCCGTATAGAAAAGCAATAGCCCAGCTCACACACTGCTGGTGGAAATAATGGGGAGAGGTGAGCTGAGAATTCAAGCCTTGCTTTAATGTTTTGAGTTTCTCCGTGAATTCTGATTTATCAAAGGGACAGGTAGCTCCCTTTGACATTTCACTCTCTCTGTCTATTTATCATATATATAGTATATATGCATTTTTTACTATCGTCTTTCACCTGTGCAACTTAAAAAGCTTCCCAAAGCTGTAGAAGAAACACCATCGCAGTCACTGATATGGTCACTTGTTACATTTTAAAAAAGTATAAATATCTAGTAGTTTTTATGTTAAGGTCCAACCAGCATGTTATAACATTTAATGCAAAACATAAACATGTTACAATAATATACATATTGTATAAGAATACATGTTAAATTGTTAAATTTTACACATATCGCTCAGACCCACCTTACACATTTTTTCAGTGGTTATTTTCACAGTATCTTCTTTCAATAACAGATTGTTTAAGCCTCGTTCCTTCTGTCTCTTGCCAAAATAGCAGCAAGTTTAATTTTGTTTCTGCCCCAAATTGTGGCACAGCTGGCAATGTGTAAACACCCAACAGCCTGCTCTACATTTGTGACTGTGCTCCTTCCCTCCAGAGAGGGGTGCCAACTCTGTAAATTCAGAGGCCAGGTCACATTCTGGATGAAAAACAGATTATTAGGGGAGAATAAGGTGCCATGTCATTCTGCTGTCAGTTATTTTGAATTTGGTAGCATTTATTTTTAAACGGAGTCTTGTTGTCTTTTCAAGACATGATCCAGCTCTGCTTTTCCTTGATGAAGAGAGTATCACTTCCCCAGACAGCCTGCTCCAGTGCTTTGCTGTCCTTGTGTTGGAAAGATTTCCTGATACCAACCCAAAATGCCTCTTCCTCAGGGCAGGTCCGTGGCTGCTTGTCCCACTTGCAGCAAACATGAAGGTCCCGGATGGGAAGTCTCCAGGCTGAAGATGACTGAGGACTGGAGTGTTTGGGGAAAGTATTTTTCATATGCTTGCTCTGTTTCCTTACCTCCCCAGACATCCACTTTGGTGCTGTCAGAGACGTGATCCTGGGAGGCAAGCTTTTGGTCTGATGCAGTATAGATATTTTTAGGAGACAAAATCCAGTTTATTGCGTTCTTCTTAACAACAGTCTTTTCTGTCCTCGAGGAGTGTTACTAATGCTCCTCTGCTCCAGGCTACACAATTCCAATTTTTTCAATTTCCCTTCACAGGACAGGACCTCAGACCTCTCATCTCCATCCTCTGAACTCCCCCTTGTCCGCACCACACCTTCCTGGGGCCACATTACTCACAGCTGAACACAGGGCTGCAGCAGAGTCACTGGCAGCACTGGGGACCACAGAAGGGTTAATCCTCACGTCTTGCAGGCTAAGTCGCCTGTCCACTCCCACAGGGTGTTTGCCCTTCTCCGCAGTGGGTCAGCACAACTGACTCATGCTGCACTCTGTTTCACCCTGGACCCTTCTCTGCAGAGCTGTTATCCAGACACTTGTTCTTCACCCCATATCTGTGCAGCTGGTTATTCCCACCTAAGTGAAGGGAAACGTGTCAGTGTAAGGATGTATGTGAGTGCAACTTGTGCAAATTGACCTGAACTCTCAACAGCCTGATACAACCTAGAGGGACTCTGCCGGGCAGGAAGGGTAGGTAGAAAGAGGATGCAGAAAGATAAAATGAGTGTGTTCCCCAAATTCAAAACTTGTTAGCAAGTCTCCCGGCATACAATACAAGCTCTATTTATTGTTTTGGAATTTTTTCCTTCTTTTGTTTTTACAGTTCATTACTTTGCATTTTTAATTTGACACCACCTTGCAAATCCAGTTCTTCTCACACCAGTTGTGGACACTGCAAATCCCCTGAACTTTGAGGTCTGAATTAGTAGATTCCCTGGATTCAAATATTGAAGCCATAATGCTGACTCCTAAGACTAGTACAAAAAAATAGGGAAAATCAACTGGGCGATGAAGGTTAATTCCAAACTTAACCTTCATTTCAGCTGGAATATTTTTAAATGAAAGGGTAGAAAAATGCATGTCCTTTCTATCAACAAGTGTAAAACTGTGCTCCTACTCTTTGTCAGTGCTTGAAGATACAGAACAAAGTGTGCTTGTGACTCTAGGGAGGAGACATATTGGTACTAGTAGCAAGGCATGTAATAAAAACGACAGGCTTGACTGTTGGGGTGGTAGGAAAAACACAGATCTTGGGCATGAAGAAGAGAAGGAATCTGAAAATGCTCAAATGTCTGTGGTTGAACCAACCTTGGAAAGACTGGAAAAGCGGTCCTGTGGCCAGCTTGCGCTGTGTGCATTATTTGAATTGCCCAGTTCTCATTTTAGGCCAACCAATGTGAATATTTTTTGTGCTCTCTACCACACAACATCTTGTCCCTCTGTAGCTTTACAACACAATCTGCTTGACTCTTGCAAAAGAGATCAGTGGAGGGGCAGGACTGGATGCAACAATATGGATTAAATAGATTGGGAGCTGCTGGAGTAGAAGTGATTTTCCAAAGGACATCCTACAGCTGTGCTGTTTCCATTGAATTTAATTGACCTTTGATTTAATTACCCTGTATCATTTTCCCTTAAAATCTGCCTGCTTGTCTTCTTGAGAGTTTTATAAATTTTGCAATAACTCTTGGACTAATACTAAGTGCAGAAGTGCTTCATTTTGGATCCCTTATTCTAAGGTAAGCAGAACACTGCAGATTTCAGTGATAAACACAGTTCTGCTTAAGACATTAGTGTCCCAGACTGAAGAAGCTGAACTCCTAGAGGATGAGACTAAGGAGATTAGATACTTTATGTTCTAGTCATGTGGGACAATGCCAGACTGGGTTCTAGTCATTTGAGTTTTGGGTCTGTGAGACAAAAGACTTTGCCTTTGTAGGAGGCAAACGCCTAAAAACCAGTGCGGGGTAGGGGTTACATGCCAATTTAGCCGGTGAATGCAGTGAAGCAATGCCATCAATTGGTTTATATCCAACTAGCAATGAAGTCAGAGGCATCAGTTTAATCTATTGACCTGATGGAAAAGCTCTATATGATGTAGTAGATGATATAATTTCTATATTTTTTCCAACCATTTTATACAGTTTCAAAGATGTTTACAAAGATGGTGTCTTGTTTTCTACTACATTCTGTAAGTTTTGAGGCAAACCTCTTTACAACTGTTTTCACTTTCTCTACAATCTCTGAATTGTATTACTTCCATTGTCACTCTTGATATAAAGAAAATCTGTATCTATTTAAGAGGAAGACATGAAAATACATTTGATTTTTCACCCATATTCTTATTCTTACACTTCTGAGAAGTTCTAAGAAGATCTGAAGATAATTTTAAATGTTCTTCAAAAAAGCAGAGTTTTATTATCTGTATCTACTGCTAGATGGCATGGGAAATCCTTAGAAATGTAATGAAACATAACACATAAAACCTACTGAGCCAGTGTAAGCCACCACCTAATTAAATGAGTAGATTCATAATGACAGGACACCATTAAAAATCCAGACAGAAAACTTCTCAGTACTCTTATTCTGCATTTCTTTTTGTTACTTTAGGTCTTCACTTAGGGAGTAATGGAAGCAAGCTGAATAATGAATACAGTTAATACAGTCTCAAGGAGCTTTCCTCCTAAGATTTCTTTCTGTTAAGCTGAACTGAAGGTCAAGTAACTTCAGCATAGTAGAAAGCATCAAGATTATCCTTTTTAGACCCTTTCATTGAATACAATTTAATGGTGACAAGGCATAATAATGGATAAGGAGAATTGGGATATTTTAAAGCTTTATTTTGCTGTAAGCAAAAAAAAAGAATAATGCATTTCAGTTACCTGGGCAAATGACAATAAAATAATCACTTTGCCAATTTTAAGTGGTGTGGCAAATGGCTCAAATAAGAAGTATAGACAACTGTTCTTTTCTTAATGGATTTATTCCACTGATAAATAAAGAATCAAACGATCCAGTTATTCCCCCATTAACTGGGTGATCATGGCTTATTACTGAATATAACCAATGCGAATTTCCGTTTCTAGACCCTGGCGTGGAGCCCTGCTCTGGGCTGGGCACCTTGTTTCCCTGTACTGTACCTGGGGAATGAGTTTGCAGAGCATGGGTGCAAATCAGCAAGCACAGTGCACAGGGAGACCTGCAGTGTCGCGATGGCAATATACAGCCAGACAAAAGAGGTGCGTATGTATTTTTTTATATATATATATATATATATATACACACACACACACACATAAAAGTTATGTTATGTATGCATATAACAGCTATAACTAACAACTATAACTAGTAGCTAGAACTACGGGGCAAAGGCTACAGAAGATTACTTTATTCCTCCTTCACATTTTCTTCTGTGTCTTCAGCTGGGCAGGGAGATGCTCTGCTGCAGGTGTGAACAAGTGTGGGCCAAGGAAGGGTTTATAAACCGGGACACGTGGGCTTGCTCTCACTAAGCTCATGGGAGGAGGGAGCAGGAGGAGGCTCAGTGCTGGCACTGGAGCCATTGAACCACTGAGGCAGGACTTGTGAGGAATAGGCAGGAGGCACTGAAGGCTTAATTTGCAACCAGGATGAACGTTAATTGCAAATCTGGAGGGGGATCATTCACGTGAGGGGATGTGATGCTGTCTCTGTACCTCCAAATCTTACTGCAATGCCACAGAGCCTTCAATACAAGCAACAACCAAGGGCATGCCATGTGGTATTGTCTGTATATTGCTGTTTCCAAAACCCAGCATCTTCATGGTCAACACAGCTTTACGAAGTTTTTCCACTTCCTTTTTACACATTGACCAAAACAAGTAACATATTGCATTTCTCTCTCAAATTATCCTGTATTTTGTACCTGATTTGCCCTCGTATCTTTTGTTCACATTCCACCCTTATCATACAAGCATGGTGCAAGCCTTGGAAAGCTTTTCTCCATTACTTGCTTTTTCAGCAGATGTTCATATTTACCACTCTCTTGACCTTGTTAGCATATTTACCATTGTGTAAACAGTGTGTACTCTGCTCAGACTATGAAGTCTATTTTGGCCAATATTTTAGCAAAGACTTAGTGTGAGTATGTGCCTACTATCAGTGCACTGGAGAAATCTGCATATTAAAAAAAAGGGTGAGAAATAGAAAGCATCATAAAGACGATGCGATTAAATAGTGAGCTTTTCAGTGAACTCATATAGATGGCATATTGAAAGTATACAGAGCTAGGTATTAGGTCACATGTCTAGGGAGCCGCATACAAGAATAGCGCAAGCATATAAGGAGAAAATTAGAAAGCCCATACATAAAATGTCATACAGCTAGCAAGGGACATGAAAGGTAACAAGAAAATACTCTAAATTTAGATTAATAGTGAGAGGATCATAAAGGAAGAGTTGGTCTTCTACTCAGAGGGAGAAAAAGCTATTTATAAATGATATTGAGAAGACCGAAGTGTTTTGTTTCTTTTTGCTTCAGCATTCCCAGAAAGGCCAGTGAGAACAGATATGAATTCAAGTTAGAAGAAAAAATCAGCTGAGAGCAAAAATCGGTAAGTTAATTTTTTCCCCCCAAATTCTCTGGACCTAATGAAATTCCACAGGGAATTTTGAAAACCAGATGAAGCAAATCTCAGAGCAATTAGAGGCTTATCACTGAAAACTGGGGAGGATGGGTAAGGTTAGGAGCCTGCTTATCTTTACAACGGGGAACAGGGTGAACTGGGGAATTGCAGACTTGCCAGTTTACCTTCTCCTCCCAGAACGGGAAGAAATAATCCAACCATCAGTAAACACCTAGAAGATAATGAAGGATAAGTAACAGCTAGCAGGGATTTGTCAGGAACCTATGATCTTTAACAAAGGTCATTTCCATTTACACCAGCACGACAGGCCACGCGGACCGTGGGAAGGAGGTAGGCACTACGTTTCAGAAAGGCTGACACTGAGCACCCATTTCTGCAGCTTCATGAGCTGGCTGCAGGACCATGGTCCGAGCTCCATGGCTAGCGTGGACACACCAGCTATGGTTTCCATAAGCACCTCTCCTGGGCCCCGTGTGACTCAATATTTTTGCCGATGACTTGGATGATAAACTGAGAAACAGGTTTATTCCATATTCAAATAGCAGAAAGCTAGGAAGGGTCATGAATGTACTGGGGGATGGGGTGAGATCTGAGATTGGTCCCAGCTGAGCAAATCATCCTGCCAAAATGAGAGGCGTTTTCTGTAATGCCTTAGAGCTGACCGGGGTGGCCTTGCTGTGCCAAAAGCCCAAGTGTCGAGTTTGTGCTGAAGGCAAAGGTCTCCTTGCCAGGTCCTGCCGAACTCCTCATGGCCTCAGCACCTTGTCATCCCCACTCCTGCCCAGAGGTACCTACACTGCCAGCCTGGCTGACTCCTGGTTTACACCAGGACCTCAGCTCCCTGATCAGCCACACGGCACAGATGTCACTTTGCAACCTAACCTGCACCTGAAATGATCTGGCTAGTGCCCTTGATGAGGAAACCTGGGCATGGAGGAGGAGCATTCCCTCCATTGACCACCTGAGTCCCTTCTCCAACTGACCTGGGGGCATGGAGATTTTCACCTCCTGCAACATGGTCAGCGTGGAAAAAGGAATGAGCATGGCCAAGGCCAAGGATGGTCTCCTGTGAGCTCGCTTTGTTGCATGGAGGTCCTGTGGAAGGGGCACGTCCAGGCAGCCCTTCCTGTGGGACCCCCTTTGCCCAGGAGGGGCTATCAGCCCCACATGTCCCCCAGCCAGCCCGCTGCCATGGGTACAGCCCTGGCAATGGGACTCAGTGGAGCCTGAAAAGCATCTTAAAATGCAGACTTAAATGTATTTAATAATGAGTTTTACTTGCACTTGGAGTTGTGTGTGATCTTTATGTTTTACAGGGGCGTTTATTGTTGTCTCGTCGGCCGAGCGGCAGCTTCATGTGTGGATAAGCAGCTGCCCAGGTCCGTGGTGGAGGGGTGCACTCCCAGACCCGGTACGCTGCTGCAAACCTGCCGCTGTCGGGAGTTGGAGGGAGGAAAGCTGGGCTCTGCTCTGCCTGCCAAGCTGCTTTGTGCTCTCACAAGTTCCTTAGAGAAATGAAACCAGTGAAAAAATTCCAAGCTGCCCTGGAATAAACTTTCTAAATGTGATGCAAACTTTGAAAGATTTCAATCTTGAGTTGTCTTGAAGTGATTTTTTTTTTTAATGTTAAGTTTCCACTATTGACCTAAAATCAGTCATTTAGACAACGCCGCTCTGTGCGGGAAGGATAAAGCTTATCACAGAACCAAACATAATTTTTCAGGGGCTGCTGAAAAGTAGAGAAGACCACACTGATCACACTGCTTGCTGTTACGAATTCAGAGCACGCTTCTTTGACCTGTCCTCCTCTTAGGATAAGCGTAGTGCATATGCAAATAACAGTAACAAATATCATCAACAAGCAAATGGAAAATAAACAAATCGACCAACTAAACTAACAACTTGAACTGAAACATCCTTCTCTTCTGGGGAGAAGATAAAAGAACAAGTGACTGACAGCGTGTTGGTCACCTCACCTTGCTCCCTGAAGGGCACGGTGAAAGCCTGGAGCAGCAGCGGCACTTTTGCTGTGGTTCCCCCCCTGCCCCATTAGCAGTGGTCCTCCCTGAGGTGGCACCTCATGGCCATCCCCTGGTCACTAAGCACAGCGACTCCAGCGCAGCCCTGTCTTCTCTGGGGACACCAGTGAGGAGAAGACCGGCTCATCTCTGTCTGCTCTGCTGTGAACCCAGCACCATCTTGTGGGCCCACGAGTGCCAGGGAAGGGCTGCAGCACTGCTGTATATGCAGTGCCCAGCACTGGACAGGGGATCAGGGTGGACGTGCCCCACGTCCAGAAGACATTCTCCGGTTGTTCATCACTATTTCTGTTCAGAATAAGATTCATTCCCTTCATCCTTCCATCTACAAACCACAGTTTTGTTGAAGGTAATTTTAAGCACTTGGTTAAAACACAGACTATGCTTAGTCTGCATTAGGGGCAATACGTCATTCAAATGGCTACTGGTGATATCCATCCTTACTGAAAACACTGCACGGCAGTGTGCACTACCACAGCTGTGTGCCTCGAGGGCATTCCTGTACATCATCCTGTGAAAAAACAGATTTCCCTTTATGCAAAAAAGCTAGCAAGAGGCTTCCTAAAACCTCATAGTTATATCAATATTTGTAATTTATACACCTTTTTCATCCCAAACTGCCAAGGTCAGAATTTAATACCAAAGGACCGATGCCTATTTCTGCAGAAGTATAAATGGCCGTTCCCCAAAATAAATCTGTGTGCTAAATATATCCCACAAGCTGAAGGAAACTTGTCAAGATGCATTTAAAATGGAAGGCTGATATTGAACAAGGGTGGCCTGCAGTATCTTACCCACAACTAAACACTGTATTAAACACTTAATCAAGATAGGTTAAAACAGGAATGCACAGCTTGCTGTCAGCTTTTACTGAGTCAAGAGAGACTATTGCTATGGGTTTTTCTGCACAAGGGATTCCAGTTTTCTCAGAAACTTGCCTCTCTCCCCTCCGAGCTCTTGAAAACTTTTTTTTCTTCCAGTCATTTTAAAATGTAATTACAAAAATGAAAATGCTAACAGATTTCAAACCACTTCAGGACATTTTGCTTATTAGAAACATGTTGAGTTTTTAAACAAATGGCTTGCTTTCCCTGTAATTAATTTTAAAAGATTCATTTTTGCACTGACAGATGACAAGCAGCTATTATGCAGCTGTCTCAGGATTCTTGAGCTTGACCTTAATAAATAATACAATGTTTTCTTAATTTGAAGAGTAACATACGCTTTTCCTCTTCCCCACCGAAGTGGATCCATTTATTTTTTCTGCAGCCAATGTGTTTGCTGAGGCAGCATATGCCTTTTGCACGGTGTGATTACCTTTATGTGGGCAAGTAGGGCACACCATTAACAATTAAATATTTTCAGAATTTTTACATTTAAAGAAGATAAAAATTATTGTATATCTCCTTCCCCCTTACATGGTGGGGGATACAGATCACAACCAGTGTTTCTTAGAGTCCTCTTTGGCCATGGAGGTGCTGCCGTTAGCAGCTGATGGCTTTCCCCCACCACATGCACATCCTCATGGGCAGCGGTGGGAGATGTGGTCAGAAGGTGAGCCCAGCCGTGCCCTCGGGGGTGGTGGGTCACACGGAGGCACCACCAGCTTCTGGGCTGCTCTTGGTGGATCCCCTCGGTGGGCCCTTTTCTTCATCAGGTGTATGTGTGGCCCTGTGGTTTTTGTCCACGTTAAGCATCCACTAGCCTCCTGGGTGCAGACCAAGGGACACAGCCCACTGGTGATGCCAGCATGTGCTGGTGGCCTTCTGTTGACCTGGTGGACGCTGAGAGTCCCGAGTTCATGGGTTTTGTGGATTCAGCAGTTCTGCCAGTCTCCAGAGCCCATTGGTCCTTGGGAAACCTCCACAGACTTGTCCTCTTTGTCCTCTCTTCCGCCTCTTGTTTTCTGGTTCCTATTTCTCCATGAACATTCACAGGTACCTATAGAGCCCATTCATGCAAACTCACACAAGAGGCACCTTTATACCATCTAGTGCCTTTTCTATATGCTACTTTGAGGCAAAACAAGGAGATAGGCCCAAGTTTGTGGTAGAAACCCAGGAGTCAAAGCCAAAAGGTGCAGTGTATTTTCATTTACTTCTCCCGCTGTCATTGCTCGGTGCTGCACCTCTTTCTTGGCATAACATCTGTTCCTGAACTGCCTGTAGGCCCTATCTTAGTTATGTGGCAGACTCATTGGTCTGAAGAAGCAGTCTGTCTCGTTGGAATACATCACAGCCTACAAGCATTGGTAACCAGTGCGCACACACAAGGTCTCAAATCCCGTCGTGAAAAGGTGTTTTATAACATGGCGAAACAGCCCATTCTTGAGAGGTTCCTGCTGAGGCTCCCTCTCAGGGACAGCAAACAGCAGCTCAGGATGCAAAATGCATGGGGTTTGCCTCAGGCACTGGGGTTGAGTTGGAGGTTTCCCAACAGGACACAGTTGCTGCCATAATCATCAATTTAACATCAGTTAATTTGTCAGACGGGTGTGAAATGCTCTGAATACCCCTCAGGGTTGAACTTTTTAGGCTTCTGCTCCCAAGGGGTTTGCTTTGCTCTCTGAGGCATTGGAGGACATATTGTCACAGAGGCTTTTGAAGAAGTTTTAGAGTGCAGAATCCGCAATAACAACAACACACAAAATAGTCTGTTCCCCGTTATGGTGACAAAGGTACAGGACATGGGGATGAGGACCACAATAACCTGCACCAACATTTAAGTACATGAAACTGCGTCCAGCTGGCTCCTCAGTTTCCTTTGCAGGGAAAAGGGTTTGGCACCAAAGGAAGACATTATTGATTGGTGAACAACAATTGTGAGATCCGCTTGCATTTCTGGTGCCCAGTCCCCTGTACTGAAATCACTGGGCATGGTGTGCCTGTCAGGGCGATGGCCTGGATTGTACCATGCTGCCCAGTGCCATCGCTGGGAAACACCCGCTTAAGGTAGGGGGTGAAACAGCTATGATTTTGTTGAAATTAACTTTATATTTTCTTTTTGTTTCAAGACAGGATCAGACCCTCCAGATTTTCTTGTTCTGTCAGTGATAAATTTGCTTGGAAAATATTGCTAGGGAAGACTCTGGATTTGTTGTGAGCAAAATAATAACCAGCAACAAATACAGAATAATTCATTTGCTGAACAAACCCTATACATCTTCACGGACAGTAAAATTGCTCGTAAAATGAAAAACACATAAAAATATACAAATAGCCTAAGGGAAAAGAATGAATGCTTTAATAAAGCTGAGGTTTACTGCATTGAGGAAATACTTATATTATTAAACATTAGTAAAAATGGGCTGTATTACCTTCTTTAATTATTCTTCAGTCAACTAGAGGATTACAATCTAGTGCTCTTGCCAACTAACCTGGAACATAAACCCAGTACTTTGCAACGTGCAATTATTCAGTGCCTTCAGGTGCCTCCTGGGGTCAGCAGTAGTGCAGCCCCTCCAGGAAGGCAGGGTAAGAACAGGCAGCTGCTGCTGCTGCTTGCATGTTTCTCCACTTTCTTGCAACTGAGCTCTTACCAGCAATTAAGGACTGGCTAAAGCAAATCAGTGAGTTAGTACCTTTTTTTCCTACGCTACTACTACTACTCCTTTTCTCACTGACTTGCAATGTAACATCCTGGGATCCTCCCTTGGCTCTGTCTGTGACTCCTCTCCAACCCCCTTAGGGCTCATGACCACAGTCGAGGGGCAAAGGCTGTCACAGATAGGTAGGATGCTGAATGCTCATGGTACCTGTGAAAGTCCGAAGCCAGCCTTTAGTTTTGCAGGGGGGGAGGTAATGCTGGCCTTCCCTCTGCCTTCCTGCATCATCATTTTTTTCCCGCTGCAGCTCCTACAGTGGTTAAATTCCACACTATGCAGAGGGATCTTGACCACTAATAGTAATGGTGAGGATAACAACAATAAGTACATTAATAATGTGCTAGGGAGTAATTTGAGATAGATCCAGGACCAGAGCCAGAAAAGGACCATCATTTCTTAGCTGTTAGATCCCTTTCCTTTTAGGTTATGCACTGATGTTTTTAATATTAACAAATCCTATTAAAGTAAATAAACCTGTAAGCATTCTAGGTCTTCAGAAATCTGGATATGAATCTTCAGTGTGCCTGCAATAACACCAGACCCCAAACAGTTGTACCAAATAAAGCAATTTGCAATGTGTGAGAACAGCCACCAGCACATAAGCTGTGATTCCAGCATCAGATAAATATTTTCTCATGCTCATTATGCCCATCAGGCTTGCAGGAAACTTAGCCATGAGGAAAAATAAGCTGATGCTGTTGTTTCTACAAACTAGGAACAGGAGGGACTGAAGGCGAGAGAGCAAGGGCTGGCGAATCAGATCCAAACCGTTTTTGCATGCTATAACAGCCAGGTGAGCAGGGGTAGGTGTTGCCCCAAGCACTGATGCTCAGGTGATAGCTCTCAGGGTGGGTTCAGCCACTTGCAGGGTGCTGTATTTCTTCTGTCCCTGCGGTTCCCTTGGGGAAAGCCTCACTGCTCCAGCCCAGCTGTGTGACTGTGACCGGGAGCCTGAACTCCCCATCTGCTCCTCATGCAAGTGTTTCCCCAAGGATGTGCATGTAGCCCTGCTAATCACCTATACCCTGTTAATCTCCTATGGTGGGAGAGATTTTGTGGCCATCATGGGCTCTCATTTAAGAGGGTTAAAAATCAGCAGATGACCACGGGATTTGCAGGACAAAGAGGCATTTTGGCAGCGTGCTGGGAGTGCTGGCCAGGGAGCAGCTGACTGCCACAGGATGGGGAAGGCAGCATCGTCACCCAAATGTCAGCACTCACATCTGAGGCGGTTCAGTACTTTCCTTAAACTAGCATGCTCTGGGTTCAAAGGAAGAATCAGCAAGTGGCATTTTGGATTAAAATAACAAACTATTTTTGAAAAAGGCCTTCTGTAAAGAGTAAATGCAACTGCTGGTCTCAGTGGGAGCTAGGAAATATTGACAGGCATAGTTCCAACAGTCAGTATGGAAAGATTCAAAGAGCAAGCCCTTCCTGGCAAGCTCTTTTTGTGCTTTAGCAACAGTTAGGTACATCTGATTCACAATCTGGCTTTAAACCCAGTGATGGCTTTGAGGCTATATAGATTTCTTTGTTACTGGTGGCTGCTATCACAAGAGATGCTGATGTGACATTGTTCATTAGTCTGTATCATGGCTGATGGCGTGATGCTGCATCTCAGTTACTGAAATTGGGCATGGAGCACCTTGATCATGGTTTGTATGAGCTTTGGGGAGACTTGAAGAGCTGCTGTGGGTGCTTTCCCTCCATTTTCTCACTTCCACCATGCTGGAGCTTTTGGATTTGCACCTCATTGTCTGCTCTGTTTAATACATTTGTGTTGCTGCTGAGATAGCAGAGGGAAAACTGCAGGATGTTGTGGGTACTCAAGCCTTCTTTACTCTTCTGTCACTCAGGCTCTTCAATTTCTCTGTTCTCCCACTGTTCTCTGGACAAGGTGGTAGTGACGGTGCTAAGAAAAAGAAATCTGTGGTAGTGGAAAGGGTTGGGGATTGCAGCAGTAGTGAAAACAAAAGCACTCTAGTTTTGTCTTATCTTGCTGTCTTAAACAGTACCACAGTTCACTAGGATGGGTCTAACTGCATATTACCTCTTGTAGCTGGACGACTATCTAGACTTAAGAAACAATGGAGAAACGAAAGCCTGAAGTGCCTGCATAAGGAGTCTCCAGTGTAACAAAAGTCTAGAAAATTTATTCATGCTTTAAATTAAATTTGGAAGTTTGGTCGACCCCTATCTTTTATTTCCCAAGATAAGCATTACAGAGTACAACTGAGCTTTTGCTGGAATCCAATTTTTAGCCATCATTGACAAGATAATAATTTTCCCAATTTTAGGATCATGCGCAGTATGCCTCCCTTTCACGGCCGTCTCCTCTTTGTGCCTCTGCTGCTGCGTCTTATTTTGGGGGAGGCACTGCTGCCGGTGAGTCGGCCACACAGCACTCTCTACTTCTCTGTCAGGAAGAGCGGCTCTCCCCCCTCTCAGTTTTCATGTTCCCAGTGAAAGAAAGTGTCTTCAGTGGCAGGCTGACATGTTCTTATTCTAATGAAAAACCAGGTGCCTGATCCCCCGGGTACGAGGCAAGCCCCATTGCCGCAGAGGCGGTACGGGCATCCCAAAGGCCATCTTCCAGCATGTGCCTTTTCCAGCTGTTCCCCCCGCCCCGTCTCTCTCCTCCTATCTAGGATGTGAACCCAAGGGAAGAGAGACTTGTTCATTAATGAGGCCAGAGCCGAAATGTTGACCTGTGCTGCCACCAAGGCTGGCTTGCATGAGAGGACAGGTGGATGGGGTTGTGGGACCCTGGTCCGCTCACGGCACCTCTATTCCCTTTGCCCATGCTGTGCCACTGCTGCTGTCCCAGCCTTTGGAAAGCAGACTGGGGGGAAGCTGGGGATAAAGCTGGTGATGGACCAGGAAAGCAGAGGCAGAAGGAAAGAGCCTCAGCTACAGAGGGAGGATGAGGGACCAAGAGACAGACCTTGCCAAGAGTTCACATAAATGTGAACCAGGGCCAAGAAATCACTTTTTCCTGTGGAAAAAAAGTATTTTTCGTATCAATGTGCAGCTTAGGGAGCTAAGATATTAGTTGCCTACCATGGAAAGGTGAATGATGGAAATGACCCTTTGGGAATCTAAAACTTGCAGAAAATCAAGATGTTTCTCTGTGGGTTTTTAAACAGAAGGAGGCTGCCCAAAATTTAAAGAAATCGTCCAGGCCTCCAAAGTATGAGTATGCTCAGGGGCAGCAGATTAGAGCATCTCACCAGGCCGCAGCCAAATGCAGCAGGTGAAGAGGTGGCAAAAGCATTTTAAGAAAGGGCATCGAGCAGTGAGTTCGAGGAGGTTCCCTTTGTGCTTACACATTTAGGGAACTTTTAAGAACTATGGAGGAAAATTGCCAAGAGAACTGGGTCCAAGGAGTTTTGCAGCTCTATCATTTAAGGTCAAGAAAAAACAGGAAACTAACACTGTCTCTTAAATCTTTAAGATGTCAGTAAATAAATTATGTGATTTTCAGAACTGTAAAGCATCTCATATCTTCTGCTGACTTCAGCTGGAGCACTGGGTGCTCAGCACTTCTGGAAATAAAATCATTTGTTTGCCAAGCCTCGGAAGGAAAAGCTGAGAAGGCTGACTTGAAGTTCTTGTTCTTGCAATTATGAATATGAAGCAGGATATAAAAATATGAACTGAATATGAATTGAAGCAGAATATGAAACTTAAATTGGTAGTGTTCCCTCAGGAAGATCATTATTTGGAAGAAACGAAAAAGTGCACATGAAGACAAATTTGTAAACACCACAGGAAAGGAGGAAGGATGGAACTTGCTTGGCATTATTATTATTTCCTGTCTTGGAGCTGGTCTGCCTCTGCCTTCACTTTGTGGTATTTGTAGTAGTTCTGCATTGAACAAATTGCTTCTAGCCCTGGGGGCTGTCACGAAAATGTAGGCAGTGCTAATGCCTTAACTGTTAATTAGCATGATAGCAAGGCAGTTGAGGAAGGGACTAAAATGTCAAACAGTGGAGATGATAACAGTGTATGAAAAATGCCACACTTCTGCGCGGTGAGAGGGGCAGGGGCAGGCTGGCACAGATGCCAGAGGAGAGGGGCTCCTCCGCGGAGCTCTGGCTGTCCTTGCCCACCGCAGCTGCGGCAGGACCCTCCACCAGCCTGCTCCTCACAGCCCGGGCGAGATGCTGAGAAGTACTGCACAGCTCAATTTCTGTGATGTGTTTCTATCAAGAATTACGGTTAATAGATAAAAAAACCTTAAGCAATGAGAATATGTAGAAATCATGTTATAATACAGAAGGGGTTATGAAAGTGTTTCACAGAAACTAACATTTTCCACATTATTTTTCCCTCTGTAATATTCTCCTGGGAAAGAAAATCCCATCATCAGTTAACCTGAAATATTCTTGATTCATTTCCCTTCCACTGCAGTGTCCCAGCAACTGGGAAAAGCTTGAAATGGGACATAAGAGAGGTAAACCCATGGCATGCTAGTGCCAAAAGGGAGTAGAAAGAATATGACATCCCAAAATATTATTTATCTAATACGATGCCCACTGGGAAAGCCAGAGATTAATGCCCAATGAAGTAAAAACATTTTGTCCCGGCTAACATAAAAAAATTAAGTTCAGGAATGTCTGATGCATTGATTCCTCAGTTCTAATTTGGAATGAAAAAAAGTGTCAAAAGGAGAGGACTTCCTACAATACAAAAATATTAGGACAATTTTTTTGTCATTTCTTCAAAAGACTAATGTTTTCTTTTTCTGAGCAGTAATTCACACATTTTAATTCAAACATCCTGATAGAAAAATGTTTATATAGATATTAATTTTAATAAGGGATTTCATAGTACTAATCTTCTACTACAGAGCACCATTCAGAATCACTTTATTATACAGTTTGCCTAGCAAAGCATTTCATCATGCAAAAGTGAGAAAAGCCTAAATGCACTGTTCTGATGAAAAGAGAAAAATAAGATTCAAAGGCTGAACAAGATGGTGAGGCTATGGTGGAAGAAAAGGCACAAAAAGCTGCTGAAGAAGAATTACAGATAATGCAGTTGGGATGATCTGTGATGAACTTGTATGGAGTTTGCTCGTTAATGCATTGCAAAAAGCTTTACAAAGGGAGGCTGATATCAGTGTTACAGGCAAGGGAGGTGGAGCACTCTGAGTGACTCTTTTGCTCCTGCTGTGAGCCAAGAGCAGAGCCCAGACTCGTCAGACACAGTTGAATGTACCTGTTACAAGACTAGGTCCTTTTCTTTTGTGACATGACACAAAACCCAGAGTGGCTTTTCTCTTTCTCCAACACAAGACATGAGTCAAAATGATGAAAAACAATGATTCATCATATGGACTTTTTCCTTAAATCAAGCTATGCCTTGCGTTAATTTTTCTGCAAACCTGTTTGGCAATGCATTGTGAAGCCTTGACATGTGCCTAAGACATAACCCACACTCAAGCTGTGGGCTCTACATTCCTTGGCCTGGAGTACTATCCGCAGTGATTTACTGTGTACTGCTTAGTTACTGTATGAGCACTAGGCTTTAAATGCTGGAACACCAACATGTCCCACCAGTTCCAGCCATTGTCAAGATAAGAGGGATTTAATGAATTTGAGAACTGGATGCAATAATACTGTAAATTTAGGGACAGGAAGGACCACTGTGGTGTTAGTTGACCTAATTGTTAGTTGACACAATTTCACTCAGTATCAGTAATGCATAAAAGTACTCCTCTTACTCCACAACTGATGACCATCAGGCCACTAAATTGCAGCTGAACTTAAGAGCATCTTTTGAAGTAAGGCTGCTCGGTGCCGCACTCAAAGATGCCATGCTGTTCTGTTTCCAGCACTAAATGAACTTTTGATTTTTGAAACCTTAATTCCCAGTCTTGTTTAGAACTGTGATTTCTTCTTACAAACCTCCAGACCAAGGTAAGCCTGTGAAATACACTTCCATTTCTATGCTCTGTAATATAGCATAAGGTGCCTAGCCCAGAATCACATCATGTGAAACATTGTTGTAATTTCTAAAAAATTATATTTATGTGTATCTGCCTATTTTCTCATCTATGTAGAATTATTCTTCTAGGCTGAAAGTGCTTTCCTGAAATGTGCCAACATTTTTTGCAGTACCTAAGTCAACAGGTCAGCTCCTGCCTCCCACTTTCCCTCTAGGACCTCACAGGCGGAGGCTGTGGCAGCCGGGCTGAGTTCTGGGGCAATCCCAGACATCTGTCTTCTGAGCAGGGAATTGAAAATGCTCCGCTTTGCGTAACCTTTGCCTTAGGGTCAAAATTACTTTTGTTTTTTGAAGCCAGACGTGGTTGTCCTTCTGGGGCACTGCTTACATTTAAACCTCCCACTAAGGAATGCATTTAGCTTTATTTTGGTGATCATATTGTTTAGCAAAAGTTGCTCAGTAACAACTAACTTTCCCATCCAGCTCTGCTCTTTATTCTATTTCTCAATGCTATGGGATTTCACATGATGTGTATTTTCATGGGATTATTATCAATGTGATGTTCTATATCCCTAATGTATCTCAGCTCATTAAGTACCCTAATTCATTTTGTAAGAATGTCTATTGCCTTCTACTCAGATGTACCCATTTGTGTATCATCATTTGTAGGCTGTTCTCGACCCCAGAGCACAGAAGAATTCTCCTGCTATTAAAAAATCTCACTCAAAAGTAATGGCTCTTCTACCTACATGCTAATGTCTCTCTGGTAGATCAGCTTATGATGTGCTCACTGTATAAAACAAGCTGAATTCTCTGCCTTAGCATCAGGCTGTCACTAATTGTTTTTATATGTGTTTGCTATGATTACATTGTCCTCATTTCCAGTATCTGTTTTGAAACACAATATTAGTTCATTTATTTCCTGTGTCACAAACCAATCTCATGGTGAACATTGCTTTGCAAGTTTATTGAGATGTTTCTCATGAGAGCTTTGTCCTGCTGTTATCTTTGTGCCTTTTTTTTTTTTTAATGGTAGTAGTGTCACCCTTTCATAAAGTGAATTGCTTTGATTGCAGATAGAAGAATTTGCCCCTTGTGCTGAATACATTTGGGTCTTGTTGTGACTGCTGTCTTGTCTATGGCTTCTGGACCTGGCTGCGTGTTCACCCCGAGTTCTATCTTTGTTTTTCCTTAGATGCACATCAACGCTGTTGCTGCCTGCTATCCCTTGTGTTTGGGAAACACATCATAGCTTTCCTTCTGTGATAATTCAAGTCAAGTCCCTTTCTGACAGTAACTTGCTATGTCCAGCTGATTTGCAATACCCCAAATACTTTCAGTTCTAGTTAGTCCGTATGGTAACATGGCTCAAACTGTGTGCATCCCTTAGCATCAGGCTCAGCCACGTTTGGTGGCTTGCTTACTTTGGCTCTCCACAAACAGGTGTACTGGGGAACCTGTGGAAGTGCAGGGACCTGAATGGGATTTTTTAAAAAGTAACATAAAGAGCCTCACTGCCTCTTCAGATGCTTAAATAACTTTTGAAATCTGTCCTCTGACATCAGTTCTTCTCATTGAAATGGTTTTTGAGAATGTAGTTATTGCTCACACAAGGATTTTAATCTGTAAAGTTTCTCTCCTGTGCCTCTCAGAAGCCTTGAAAGCTCCCAGTCATCTTCTCAGCTGTTCTGTCACCGGTGGCTTTGGACTGAGTAGTTCAGAGGACCTCATTGCTCCCTTTCTATCTGAAGGCTGACCTGACTCTGAAGTAGCAGATGGAAGCAACACACAAGAAGCTTGTCGGACACTGAACTCTGTTCCTTCCCTCAAGCACTATCCATGTTGCTCTGCTCAATTTTTAGCACTTGGTCTCAGGGAAATCACATCCTTAGAGACCACAAGGGACCATCTTTATCATGTGCAATGCTTTTCACCTGCAGCCATGGGGTTTCAGCAAAGTGTTCCTGCACCCGGTCTGTGTCCTTCATTGCACTAGAATATATAATCTAGACAGATACTCACTTTTGATTTAAAGATCTCTGCTGACAGAGATGTTGCTGTATTCCTAGGTATGTGTTTCTAGTGGCTAATTATTTTCACCTAAAGATTTACTCGTGGTGTCTTGCCTGAGGCCACGGCAATGCTTTCAGAGGAAATTTCTGATGCTGAGGCCAAGAACAAAGTACTGACAGACAGGTGACTGATCACTTTGCTCCAGGGATGTCAGTAGTCCATGGCCCTTTCACTCTGCTCATTGTTTTTGTTGAGCTGGGGAAAATCCCTCTTGTGTCCCAATGCCCTCTGTTCGAAGGCTTCCCCTGGTAGCAGGCACCCGAGCCGTGCCCTCAGAGGGTACCTTGGGTCCTCCAGGGATTTGACCAAAGCCAATCTTCCCCCACTCTGGAGACAACAACCATGGGCAGAGGCTCCGTGTTTTTCCTCCCATCACTTTCAGCAGCTGCTCTGATAGGTTTTGCTTAAGGGAAATATAAAGGAGCCGAGGAGGAGAAGTCTTCAAGTCTGTGTGGATGAAGAGCCTGATCGCCTTAACCTTACATCACATAATTTTTAAAACTGAACTTCTTTAAGCTCTCGTTAATACACCACTTTTTCTAGCTATTCTTGGAAACATATTTGTAGTTTTCCAATAGCCTTTTAAAAGTGCTGAACCAACAATTCAGCTAAACATAAACAGTGGTAGTCTACCAAATGAATTGGGGCTGTCAGAAGGTGTAGTGAGCTCTGTATGACTCACCTCTGCTCGCCAGACTGGGGCTAACTACAGACTTTTCCAGGAACATATCTAATGTGTTGGGTATTTTTTTCCATTTTCCAGGTTATTGATAAAGATACTGAATAGCGCTAGCCTAGGCAGGATTCTTGTGGGAGTCCACGAGACATGTGTGGTTGAAGCTGTTGTAAGTGTACATCTCCCGAGCTGCGGAGAGGAGATGGTGGCTTTTGAGGGTCTGTATGGTCAGGTTTATGTTTAGATTAGCAAGTGAGAATTAGTGACAGAGCAGGTGCTGTATCTGCACTTGCACATCACCCTCTACACTGGGATAGTCGCTGTGCCCATCTCAGAAGGATACTGCCGCCACGGTGGAGAGCAGCAGCTGTTGCAGGACACATGCGTGTTGCATAGTACGTGAAAGAAAAATGGACTCAGTGTTGCCTTCCCTCTTCAAATTATAGAGCAAAATATGCAGGTGACAGTGAAAGTGCCCCATAGCAGAGATTGGCCTGGGTAGCCCTTTCCTTGCTGTAAAGTTCAGTATGGTATTGTCCAGTAAGGTGGCTCAGCCGCCCATCCCTCCAGACCTCAGCAGAGGTGACGAAATCACCGCACAACACATATCCCCGGGTGGGGAGATGGGATGGAGGCTGCTTCAGCGTCACGCGAATGAGTCAGCCTCACATGTCAGAGCGTGTTTCTTAATTTAGATATACTGGGCTAGGGTTTCTCCGGATGTTCATCCCTGCGCCCAGCCTCTGTGGGCACCAGAGAGCCATTTGCTTTATTGCTGGTTCTCTGATGCCCTCCTGTGACTTACTGTAGGTGACTGACAGCACTGCTGGGGCACCAGCGGGTAAGGAGGACCTGTGTCACGAAGGGAAACATTTCCACAGTGTGAGCAGACAAGCAATATAAATTGCTTTAGAAACATCATTGCCAGCACTAAGCTCCAGAGCTTGATCCACGTGTGATGTTGCTCAAATGATTTTGGAATCAAGGTCTCCAAACGTGTCCCACCTAAATTAATACACATTAGGGGCTGAGATTGCACTCATGTTATTATTGAATTCTGTCCATTTAAGTAACGGGTCTTAGTACTGAAGGTCCTTCTCGCTAGCAGCTGAGGTAAGAGGTGATGATTTTCTTTTCAAAGTTAAATCTTAATAATATTGCACAAAAGATATGATGGGAATTCTAAAATAAACCCCCTCAATCACTGCTTGAAGCAGGAGCATGACCATGATCAGGTGTCCATGCTGTTCAGCTTGCCTTGTCTGTGGCTGCTGCTCTCTTGCTGCACTTTCAGACAGGTTAATAGTGAACCTACAGAGCAAGCCATGGAGAGAAAGAAATGACATTTTATTGTTATTGTTAATTATTTTCATTATAATAGCTCCTAGCAGCTGAGACACAGAATGGGTCCCTGCTGGGGAAGGCACTCCGCAGACACAATGGAAAGGCAATCCCTGCCTCAAGCAGCTTAAACATTAAGCAAAAAGGTTACAAGAACAGAGACTAGGTCTCAGTGTCATAAAGCTCTACCTTCCTTCTGCAACAGTGAAAACATGAAAATCAAAGATTATTGCCTGACAGATGTTTCTATAAAGCAATAAAATGAGGAAGGAGAAAAGCAGTCTTCCATGAAGACAATAATTTCCCTTTGGATGCTCGATTGCTGCTTCACTGGGAAGTTTTCCATGTCCCTCTCCACCCCCCTGACTGGCAGCCGTTCCTCTCTGTGAGCAATTTCTTGAAGCCAATGAGGGAAAGCCTTGGGACTAGAAAACCTTTTGAGTGGGAAACCTCCACAACACACCTCTTCAACCCTGCACGTGCTCTGCAACCTCATCCACCTCCCACAGGGAAACTGCTCCCAACGTGCTGTTTCAATGCTCAACAAAAATAACTTTCCCACGGTCTCTGCAAGGCCATGTGTCAGAATTGCTCCAAATATTTTATTAATGGGACAATGCCCATCTGCAGTGTAATGCTCAGGTCCAAAGCCAGCTCTTAGCCTCTCCATACCAGCAACTATGCTTATGTAAGGGTGACTCATGCCCTGAGCAGCTAAAGCTCTCGGATGCTATTTTCTCCTCAATAGCAGTACATGTAAGCTAAGGTCTGGTTTTGGAGCTGAAACTCTTTATTTCATCCCCCAGCATTTCTGAGGCCAGTAGGGAAAAGGCAGTAATGCAAATTTCTGTTTTGTGGTAGAAAAAGAAGAAAGTGTCATTTAGTAATGTCCATGTATTGTTTAAACATTTATCACTTTGCTCTTTCTCAGAACTAGTTCTCATCAATTTATCATGTCCTACATTTTGCTACCTATGTTTTCTTACTTTTGGTAAATCTTTTAAAGGCAACCTGAAAAAGTAAAATACCAACCGTGAGGCACTTTGCAAGTTGGTGGCTGGGTGTCTGAATGCCTCTGCTGCTCAGCACTGGGAAAAATGTGTCTGAAAACCCCAATTCCTCTCTTCCAATGGCAGCATCCCTGTTTTATCCCACTGCCAGCACCCTCCATCTCCACTGGGACAGCCAGCCACAGACCAGGCACAGAGTTAAGAACGCAGGGAGGTGGAAGAAAACACCTTTGGGTATCTCCCTCTGCCTCCTCTGCCCACCTTGGCAGCCAGGCGGTGGGCAGCATTAGCTGGGGGCACGCAGTTGTGCCTGTGGGGGCTGGAGCCAGCCAGTGCCCAGCTACAGGGCTGTGGTTGAACAACTGCAGCAGTGGTACCTACTGCCCGGACAGGGGGTTGGGGCGTTCAGCAAACACTGCAAGCTGCTCCTCTGGCTCTGGGCTCAGAGCCCGGGACGGTCTGCAAAAGCCTGGCTGGTCCCTGGCCACAAGAAGCCCCTCAGCCACCCTCCTCCACCCCCCACAGTTAACCAGCTGCTTCCACGTACCATGGGGGTGGGTGGACACCCAGAAAGCCAGTGAGGAAGGGTGGTGTCTCTCCCCATCCCTCAATGGCACATGAACACGAGGCGGTGGAGCCCCCTCCCCACGCTGGCATGGGGACAGCTGGGATGTGGCACGCTTCCCGTGTCTATCACCCCAAAGGGTTTCATGCTGCACCAAATTCCAGCTTTGAAGATTTAAGAGCAGGCTGGCTGCTACCCCCCACCATGCCAGATTTGTTGCTTTACAATGTATGTTTTATTTATAGATTAACATTAGCATTTGCAAGAGGAATGACTTGGGGTCTGAGTTATCGCTTCCTATTAACCTGAAATTATTGAGTGTCTGAAATTTGTGAGGAAACCCAGTGAGCAGAAAGTATCAGAAAAATGTTCCTCTCCTTTCCTTGAAGCACAGAGAATAAACAACCTCCTCCCTTTGGAGGGCTGTGCAAAACCATGGAAATGTCAAACAAGAGTGCCAGGCAATCGTCCTTTTAAAGTGTACAGCTCTTAATATATATTGCATATCATGTACATTATTGGATTCCTATTTGCAATTAGTATTTGATTTTAGACTGCACAGAGGTGCAGATCCTCCAGCCCTGTGTTGTGTGTTACAGCCCTTGCTCCTATGGAAATGTTTCCCTCCAGCAACAATGCAGCAGTCTTGGGTTTTTGTTTGAACAGGCTTTGAAGAGCTTGGGGAAAAAAAAGTCCCCATTCAGCTACACAGGGCTGGGCATGGGGATGGGGAAGGGCTGCAATGGTTCCCTTGCCCCACTGCTGTGGGGCCAGCCCCACTCCCAACCCCAACAGGGGATTTCTGTGCTGGCTTGTGGGTAGATTGGGACATACGGCAGGGCTCATCTCGGCAAGTTTAGACACCTACAATTTAGGCATCTTCTTAATCTGATTGCCTAGATCCATCCTTCATCCCTCCTGGGCACCAGCTGCCCCACTCAGAGGTGGCTGCACAGTCAATAAATAGATGCGCTGAGCTGCTCTCCTGTTTTTCTCAGTGATAACAGGAGACCTTCACTGACTAGCTCAGGAGAGATCTCTAAATTTTTTTTTAGGTGTCTAAGCGATCCAGCATGAAGCCTAGGCTGTGAGGAGGAAGGCAGTCCTCATACCTCCAGGGTAGCCCCTGCAATTACGCAGAAGGCCACTTGCTGTCCCTGAGCCCATAAATTGGGGCAAGGCAAGAGAAGAAAGCTTACTCTTGTCGTTTAACCTCCACATCTGAAGCGCAATAATTGTAGTGCCTCATTTTCAAGCATTCTTCCTCTTCGTTCAGCCAAATCAGGAATAATCATTTGCACTTATGTAGCAACTTTCAGGCAGAAGAAGTCTAAAATGCTTTACAGAGGCTATTTACGTTGCTTTTTGTTTAATCCTCCTTATGCTCTGCTTAGGGACAAACTGGTATCAATCAATTCTTTCTGCGCTTATGAACTTTCATGATCTGTGACTGACAACTTTAATAATCTTCTTTATGAAGGCTAGGCAGCATCCAGAGTAGCACCTAAATGGTCCCCAGGAGCTGTAATTAAAATTAAGCTGCCCATGGGTTGCTTTGATTACAACAGGGCAGGCCAGCTTAACCTTCAATTTATGCTGACTTGAAAGATGGCTCATATGGAGAACCTGTCTGCCAGACATAGATTTGAATTAATTATGCTGATTCTCTGGTTTTATTTTACTATCTGATTAGGCTTACAAATGAAATCACAGTCCCATCCTTCGCAAGAGCTTTGGTGTGAATGCCAAGACCCAGCAGCCCGCTGTGGGGTACCTGTGGGCTTTCCATCCATTCTCCAGCACAAGGGATGTGTTTGGGCATCTGCGGGAGGTGGCGGCCTGTCACGCACCCACTGCCGAGCTATTGCTGGCTGCAGACACAAAGCTCCTAATTTGATCGCATAACTGATGAGCTGCAAATGCGTGCTAAGCATAAGCAACCGTGGCAAACCCCAGCTCAGCCTGATCCACTCTTTCCTCCTGCTTCTCACAAATGGAGCAGGCTTTTTGGTGTTCCTTGTCTTCCAGCTGCATGGAATAGGCTCTTAATTAACATCAACAATATCTGAAAAACTAATCAGAAAATACAGTTTCTTAGGTAAGGTTATTTTCTGAATTCTGTATACCAAAATATAGCTTCATATAGGGCATTTTGCATAAATTAAGCAAGCCAGGGGTGTCTCATGTTGTGTAGTTTAAAAAGCCAGAACTGAAAGGTGGTAGATGCATTTCAGCAAGGCTATAACTTTGTTACAGTCACTTTTAGAAAATGTCAAAACAGAGATATAAAACCTTCTCGCCCCCAGCAAATTTACCGAACCCACTGGTACCAGATGAGCAGCTTGTAGCATAGTTTCTTATCAACCTTCTTGTGTAACATCTTAACAACTGTATTTTCAGAGGTTTCTTTCCTTTTCTTTCCTAAAAGCCTGTATCATATCACCAACTGAACTACAGTCTCCCTTGCATTGTTTTCCCGTAGGTTGGCAAAGTACACTGAGTTAGGGAATTTCTTCAAATGCCTGTTTTTCCTCTGTGTTGTGGTTTAACCCCAGCTGTCAACGAAGCACCACGCAGCTGCTCGCTCACTCCCCCCGCGGTGGGATGGGGGAGAGAATCAGAAAAGTAAAAGTGAGAAAATTTGTGGGTTGAGATAAAGACAGTTTGATAGGTACAGCAAAAGCTGCTCACGCAAGCAAAGCAAAACAAGGAATTAATTCCCCACTGCCCATGGGCAGGCAGGTGTTCAGCCATCTCCAGGACAGCAGGGCTCCATCACGCCTAATGGTGACTTGGGAAGACAAACGACATCACTCTGAATGTCCCCCGTTCCTCCTTCTTCCCCCAGCTGTATATGCTGAGCACGACGTCCTATGGTCTGGGATACCCCTCTGGTCAGTTGGGGTCAGCTGTCCCGGCTGTGTCCCCTCCCAACTCCTTGTGCCCCCCCAGCCTCCTCGCTGGTGGGGTGGGGTGAGGAGCAGAAAAGCCCTTGGCTCTGGGTAAGCCCTGCTCAGCAGTAACCAAAACGTCTCTGTGTTATCAACACTGTTTTGGTCACAAATCCAAAACATAGCCTCCTATGAGCTACTACGAAGAAAATTAACTCTATCCTAGCCAAAACCAGCACACTCTGACAAAATAATATCCTTTTACAGCAGCCATGTACTTTTGCTGCACATCCAATAGACCCAGCTGGACTTTTTCTTTGGCATCTTTTAATGCAACACAGACAAAAAGCTACTATGCTCTTTTATTGGTAAGTATGCCACAAAATAGGGTTGCACTCTCTTTCTTGCTGCCTCTCATTAGTCCATGAACAGACGTGTATGTTGGGATCAGAAAATACAGTTTAACTAGAATCAAGTGTCCGCCAGTGCCTATGACCATGTTTATGTTGTTCCCACCACTGTTGATCCCTGGGGGACTGCTGTCCCCAGCTGCCTAGCTCGAGCGACCGGCTTGCCAGGGCAAAGCTGGTGCTCACACCTCCTTGCTAGGCAGCAGTCAGGTGTCCTGATGTGGCTAAACAGAGAAGGAGAAATCCTCATCCCTCTTTGCACCTGCAGAGTGGCAGGGGCCAGAGATGGATCCCTCTTGCGAATAAGGGCACCCCATGAGCAGACCGCAGCACCAGCACAGGCCGAGTGGCACACAGGACTTTTGGAGAGGATAGGAAATAATGGCCAGGCCCAGCTTATTCCTCACATGCAATTTTTAAAGTTCTCCTTGAACTAAAGGCTTTTCAAGACACTGCTCTTGCAAGTTCAGGTTGCTGATGTGATAGTTTCTGCTGCTCTTCTGTTGAACTGAGGATGTCCTTATGGAGAATTACTTCCCATCTCCTGTAAGGTGTTCAGTCCAGCACCCAAGCAGCTCCTTCAAACACCAGCTTAAAATGTCTGCCACAGATGGCAGAATGCCAAGTGTTTTGGTAGACAGACTTTGGAGAGTTTAAGCCTAAAATTCCTCTCCCCTGTCAACTTCAGGCACTGAACTCCTGCAGTGAGAGCCATAGTGCTGGAGTTGGAGTAGGTCTTATTCTAAAAACAGAGACCAGAAATTTGCCAGGTATTTGGCTTTTCCTGCACTGTCTTCTGGGTGTTTTAGAAAGGCTTTGTGTATGTTGCCTGAGCTTTATTTCTTCATTTCCACAAATTATTAAACTGCCAATCTTCATATTGCTGGTAAAATCCTATTAAAATGTTTCTAATTATCATTACCAATTGAATCTTCTCTCACATGTCTCATGTACTATGAATCCTATTTTATTAACGCTGCAATATTTCAGGTCTAGAATTAAGGCCAGAAGGATTGGTATAGTAATTAGTCCTTGAAATAATTTTATCTGCAGTGCTTTGATGTCATTTAATATTGGGTGAGTTAATGACAGAGCTCCTCCTTAGCAGCATTTCTCTCTCTGCATTGTTGTGATGCCATTTGAAATGGGAATTGGGTTAGCTGGGAAAGGGCTGGGTCCAAATTGTCGGTGGTAATTGAGGAATGTCTTTGGATGGTGGTTATAAAGGTAAAGTAAGGTAAGGAGAAGGGCCAGGCTTTGCCTTGCTTTCAGAGAGCCTGGGACACACGCTCATCCTCGCAGCTTGCCAAGAACAAAGCACCTCCAGGGGAGAGGGACAGTGGCAGAAGAGGAAAGACGTGAAGAAGGAAGGGACTGAGAGAGTGCTATGCCAGTCTGTGAGGTTGTCTTGGGGGCTCAAGCATCCCCGGTGCCCTGCAACAGCAAGGGAGGAGGCCAGAGCTTGTCTTTGCCTTAGCTGCATGTGACCTCCAAAAGATGTTTCTCAGTGACTGGCTGAGAATCCTGCACCTTCTGGGACCACCTTACCTGCATACATCACCTTTCTGCTAAGTCCTGATCTATGGCAGCTCAGACCATGTCCCATTTCTAGGGCAGCTTCTCAAAAAAGCTCCCTTCAGCGCTGCCTTGACCTCTAGAAACCTTAGCCACAAAATCACACCTAATAGGTGAATGATAAATTTCACAGAGGGGCTTAAACGAGCAAGGCTGTGCAGGGAAGAGGAGAAAGAACCACAGCCTCACACCAATTTAGGAAGCATGAATTATCCCCAAGGGCAAACATATCACTAGTAGCTGCTAGTGTTTCTGGAGGGAGGCAGCTGCCTGCCCCTCTCTCTGCTTGAATCCCGGTCTTGTGTTGGCTCAGGGAGGGTGGGAAACTGGTTTAGGAGCTTCACAGGCATGCTGGTGGGAAGTAACTTCTGGAAGCGTCCAGCTCAGCCTCAAGAACAAGTGGGACAAGACACAGTCAGGCCCGTCAACTCTTCAGCTACCTGAATCTTGAGGACCTCCATGGATGGTGCTTCTGCAGCCTCTCTGGGCAGCCTCTTCATCAATGGTCTGATGAAGAGCGCGCAGCCTTACCACGGGTGATGGGCCAGGCAGCAGGGCTTGGTGTGTCCTCTGCCACCAGCGAGCAGCTTGTGCCGCTGCCAGGGTGGAGGTGGGGATTACTCCACGGAGGGATTTTACTCCACTGCTTTGAGTAGAGAACCACAGTTGGGTTTGATTGCTAAAGCCGTTCTGCACCACTGTTGGGAGGCACAGCTCTTGGAGATGGTCTAGAGATACCGCATTTCTTTTTTCCTTTAACGTCCGTAGAAGCTAAGCTGCAGTTGTTACCATTAATTACCTGAATATCTCTCTTGTGCAGATAGGTTAAGTTTTAATTTACCTCCTGCTGTGTCAGTGAAATGTCAAGAAAAGAAAGTGTATTATGAAGAACCACATAGAGCAAGGTAGATGTGGGAGGTCAGTTAATAGTTCAGGTCCTTTTGAAACCTTTTAGGTTTCCTTTTCATAATTCAAATTAATATGGCTGTTTTCATGGCTGCTTTTATTAGGTTCTTGCTTCCCTCCTAGAGCTCTTAAAGCATTGTCAGCGTGCAGCTGATAGGCCGATGTTAACTACTAAGGGACAGATTATTAAACGTAACAGCTCTTAGGCAAAGAAAGTGGGAGAACACTCAAAACAAAATTAAGTCAATTGGCTTCAAGAAACAGATTTCAGTAACCAAAGAAAGATAATAGATAATAGTTTGTGGAAAAATAGTTTAAAAGAAGAAATAGTTTAGGAGAATTGTCAGTTCCTTGTAGAAAATGATGTTACGATGTACCTGGAAACTACCAGCATGTAGGCAGGCTGGAAACTGCAGCAGGAGACCAGTTTGGATAAATTCCAGCTCTTCAGGGAACTCATACAAGAAAGAAATACAGAGAAAATGGGCATGAGGTCAAGTGAGTACGGATGAATATCAAAGGACAGCATGCGCTGGAGGGGAGAAAATCAAATTCAAGTGAAAAAGAAATTAAGAATAGCAAAACCCACAGTCTATGGAGGCATTAGTGGAAAGAGAAATATCAGAGGACACATTGGTCCACTACTCACTGCAGAAGGAAAGCTAGTGGTAAGTGATACTGAGGAGGCTGAACTGCAGAATGCCTTTTTTGACTCAGTTTTCACTAAAGGCATTGGTAGTGATCAAACAGCTAACTTAACTGAGGGGAAATGGTACAAATTCAGGCTAAAAGGAAAGAATAGGAAAGTGAAAGATGTTAGAAAGTACAGCAATACATAAAATATTTTGAAATTGTTGGAGCCTGATGAAATCTGAAAGTTGGATGCTTTCCAAGGATACTTTGAGAACTGGCTGTGCAATTTCAGAGTAGAAGTGAGGAACCAAGAAACTCCATAAAAGAAAATTGTTTCTCTTGCTAAGGAGAGGTAGAAGGAGGCTCTGGGAAATGCACATCATTCAGCTTAATTCTGATTCCCAGAACAAGTACTGGAACAAACAAACATCCTATTTGTAAGTGCTTCAAAGTTAACGAATATACAAGTAATAGCCACTGTAGATTTGTCATACACTAATAATATGTATTGATGGTTTTGATACCATCTTATATGAGATATTCATTAGTAAGCTAGGTGGATAATACCTAGGAAAAGCTGAGGGTGAGCCCAGGTCTGGTGTGGAGACCAGCGCTGTCAGTAAGTCACTGCCCAAAGGAGCGTATGGATCAGTCGCAGTTTCAGAGAAGTTTTGCTGGGACTGGGGACCCATCAGCATTTTCACCCACGGCTTGGGTTTGTGCATTAGGTTTTCCAAATTTCATGGAGGTGGAGGAGCTACTGAAGGAAGGGAGCTGGACTTAGTGTTATCTGGGCAGACTGTGAAAATAACCTGAAATTTTGAATTCGGTTCACCAAAAGGGAAGTCCTATGTCCAGGTAGATCCACTCAACTGCACAAATTGATGGGGCATGATCTCAGGTATGTGTCAGTCCTGCAGGACAGGCTGTAGGGTTTCAGAGGGCCAAGCGGAGCAAGAGCTAGCCCTAGCGTGCTGCCTGGGAAGGCTGCAGGGAAGTGGGACCACCGCTGGGAGAGGAGGGCAGTGGGAATGGCTCGGACCGACATCCCACCCTGCTGCATACCCCAGCCTGCCCTGCATAAGCGTAGGAAAGGGCTTGGGCCCCACCAAAGTGCTTCCCTGCTAATGAGCCTGTGACAACCCGAATGCAGCTCCAGGCACCTCTCCTGCCCTGTGGAGTGGGTATTACCAAGATATCAGCAAGGGCTGGTGGCAGCTCTTTGATCTCTTCACCAGCTGATGCGGGAGTGACTTCAAAGAGGCCAGGGCAGTCTCCCTGCTTGCACTCCCTCTGCACATGCACCCACGGGTGCTCTGGGGCAATGCCCCTGCAGCAGGCACCCATCAGCTCACCCACCCCTTGCTCCAGCGGGCGCGGGAAGAGCCAGTTCCCCTTGCTGGTGTGGGGATGAGTGGGATCACGGTTGCAGGTGACCTGAGCAGTTTTGTTCCTGGCGACGCTAAAAAGTTAGACAAGCAAAATATGAGCAGTTCAGTGTGGAAGTAGGTGACACTGAGCCAAAAGCTGTTGCAGGACATACAGGAATTAATTCAGGTAACTGTCAAACACCATCGATAAAATGATAGAGGAAAAAATGCTTTACATGCATCCTGCTCTTACAGGTCTTAACACTTTAGCATTTCCTTTCTAGCTGATTTTTAAGAGACACACAAGTAATTTTAACCCTAGCTAGAGAGTACTGAACAGTGTCCTTCAAGTGATTTTAATTATCATAAACACTGTCAGTGTTTTCCAAGTTTCATTACTCAGATGCAGTTAGCAAAGCCTGCTCCACAAAAAATCAGACTGTGCAATGTGAAAATTAATTCATGATCACTGTCAAGGAAATTGGATATAATAAAGGAGGAAGAAAGTGTTTCTTGTAAACCTTTCTTTGTCTAATATTAAAACATTGTTCCTTTCTGTTCTACTGCAAAGAACATTTTAATGGTACTCCATAGGTGAAAAATGCATTAAAAGCAATTATCTCTGTAATTACTATCTTGCTTCTCTTGACCTCAAAAAACACAATCCTGCACTCACTGTTAGGGAATTATTCCTGGGATAGATGCCTATGTAAATGGGGTCAAATATGTGAGACCTTTAAGATCAGTGGATAACTGGAAAGTAGAGCCATCAGAGACAACGTGCATTTTTCCTCGCAGAGGAATTGCATGGAGGCTGAGCTCACAGCATTTCTCACCCCTGCTGCTCTAAGCACTCTCACGCAATCACTGTGTCTCTGGCACTGAACAGCCAATATTGAGGCTATCTGATTGCGGCAGTATTCTGAGCTGCTTCCAAACACTGCATTATTTACAACTGCAAATGAGTGCACACAAGCAACTGAGGCTCATGTTCCCACCTACGATGGTACCTGGCACTTAGTCAAAAAATCCTGGCAACAGCTTTCATGTCACAAGGCAGATGATGAAGTTCACCCCAGATTTGTTGTGCAAGCTGCTGATTTCCAATGGGAGACGTATTAAAAAGAAAAAAAAGAATCATCCCACCTTTTAAGTATGACTAGATTAATATTTGTGGTAATTGGGTGCTGAATTAGGATTAAGGATTTGTTCTCTAAACTTCCCTGTGGTGTTGGGGAAGGGCTCCCCAGCAGCCCTGATGGAAATCAGCCGGTTGAGTTAAAATGAAGGCTAGTAGCAGGGCTTCTTAGAAACCTATTCTTTTTCTGCATTTGCATCGGAAAGTGAGGAAGTATCATCACATTTATTTTATTTCAAGCCCTCTGGCAGGATGGCTCTCACTGATGCTCAGCCACCCCATCCTCAGCGCTGGTGGCTGCATCCCTGCTGCAGTGCAGAGCCAGTGCTTGTGCAACTCCTCAGTGCACCCCTGAGCATCGCAGGGCAGACAGAGCTCTGGTTTGGGCCACTCAGCTGGAGCTGTCGCAGCAGCACTGTCACACCTGACACAAGTGGCGAGGGGCTGGCGGTGGCTGAGGAGGCTCCAGCACTGCTTGGCTGTGGGAAGGACGCAGCTGCTCAGATCTAGAGGTTACCATGAGCGATCCCCATCACAGCTGCTGTTTTTAATCATTTCAACAGTTGCAACTAATTCAACAAGAGGGCCTTAAGTACCTGTTAGCTGTGTCTGTCCCACAGTGCCCAACTGGTGAACCTGGGGATGAAAAGCCATTTTCTTTTTTCCCATGATAAAAATGTGTGTCAGGCACGCAGCTGCCATAAGTGGCTTGGGGAATCTCCTCCCACATCTTTTGCATAAGGCAAATGGTGTTTCTAGAGCTTTTTGCAAGGCAAATATGGAGTACTCTGAAAAACGTACCGTTGTCCCCAAGTCTGCAAATAGGCAGAAGCACCAGCCGAGGGGGAGTCCATCAGCCTAGGGGGGTGTCTGCCAGCCTGGGGCGGTGTCTACCACATTCACCTGGATGGGACACTAAGTGTTAGGTCTGGCCATGTCGCAAAGAGCTGAGCCAACAGGGCTGGAAAGGCTGTCCTGATCCTTCCTTGGAGGTAAGAGTATTAAACTGTCCCTAACATGCTGGGGCAGACAAGACTAAATGCCCTGGGGAGAATTACAGCCATCACGCATGAGGAATCAGGGAACATGCAGGGAAAGAGGCACTCTTGGTGCCTATTTTTGACTTAAACTGAGGGCAGGTAATTGAAAACAGCATGTGCATCAGGGTTTATCTATAGGTATGACAGCTACCTGTGAGTAGCTCTATACTAGTAAGTGTGTCAGCTTGACACCACATAGTTACAGCAGTCTCCTCTCCATGTAGCCAAGAGAAACTGCTAAGGAAATGATCTGCCTCTACAGATAACCTTGTTGTAAGCATCCCTTGACAGAAATTAAGTCTGTCTTCTTCAGAGGAAAACTCCTGCTGGGTCCTCCTCAGAAGGAGAAATGAGCTCCCAGCAATGCCTGCACTGCCTCCAGTGAATCTCCTGCTCCCAGGCCAGAGGGAATTAGGTGACCAAAGTTACAATTCCTGGGTCACATCAGCAGCGAAGCTGCTCCCGGATGGTGTCAAGGGAGTTAGCGAGTGATATGAAATGCAGATTTGAGATCAATAAAAAATTCCCTCACTTGCTTCATCTACTTAATCCATTTCTTTTATCCTGTGCCTCTTCTGGCTATCAGCAAGAAGGACAGAGGCTGTCTGGCATGCTGGATATTGGAGCTGGAGAGGGCATTATCAGTTTTATTAGGTTGGTCTCACTCCTGAAAAGCTCAAAAGGAACTATTATTTTATTTCTGGTTACCCTTTCAATGCCTCTTGCATCCAGAAATGGTTTTTTCCTTCTCTCTGCCTGGCAGTGTAATAGTCAGAATCCTTTTCACAGGCCCCTTTATACACTGAAATTGGTTTTACAAGCAGGCACCTTGCCAGTTATTTTTCTCCTGTTTTCTTGGAAAAGGATCAGACATATTTATTGTCCTTGTATTTGTAACCATGGCAAAATATCTTACCTTATCTTCTCTGATGTTTATGTGGTAACGCTGCTATTTTCTACTGGAAGTATGTCAAATTGCCTCCCAATGCTTTTAAGTCTATTAACATTTTCATAGGCCCCTTTCTTACAGTTATATTGGAGTCGAACTATACAATCTGCTCAGCAGATTTTGGGCTTTGTGTTTTGTAATGACATAAGTCCTGTGCTTACGTATCAGGGCTGGAGATCAGTGGTTTTTCTTGGTGGATAGAGAAGAGAAAAGAGGAGTAACATTCTCCTGCCCCAGTAATGTGAATGCCCCTGAGCAATGCTAAATCCCTGGGGCCCATCCGCTGCAGAGAAAGACACGGTATTTTCTACAGAGGTATGCCAAGCAAAAAGCAGAGCTTTGGGGGGCTGAAAAATAACACCGAGGCATAGAAAAATAGGAAAGTACAGGTGGAAGGAAATTGCATGAAAGTATCGGTAAGTAAGTTAAAGCATCATATGAGGAAAACAAAGCTTGTAAGGAAAAGAGGAAATGTCCTAAATGCATTATCAGGCAGCGAGGACTAAAAGGAAATATATTGGAGGATTATTACAAACTTCTGCCTCCTGTATTAAACAATTATCTCCTATTACGATATTCAACACAGCATATTTTCTTGCTTAAATTTGTGACCTCACTCAATTTCAATTGATTAAACACAACTAAATCCATTTAGGACATCTTTAAAGCTGGCCTGAAAGGGAAAGAACCCATACCACTTGTGCTTCATCACCAAGTAAGCATCTTTTTTTAACATCACACACAAGGGTATAAGACATCCTGTTGTTTCTGTTATTTTTAGTTCTTCATTGTCCTTTGGAGATTTCTAATTGATTTACACAAGGCATTTGTGTACTCTTAGGTGTGTGTATGTATAATCAGATCATGCAAGTAATTTTGCTGCAAGATGGTAGAGCGAATGAGCTGGTAATACAAAGAGAATGACATTTGACCAACTCGGAGAGTCAGAAGTTTTTAGCTAAACTGTTTAAAAAGGTTTGACTTTGTTTTCAGTGCTTACTACCTCCAGCTTCCCTCCATATTCCCAGTGCTCTGGGAATACCGCTGCCTGCAGGCAGAAGTAATGCCCAGTGAGCTGCACTATTAAAAGTCCAGCACTGCAGGCGAAGGCAGCATCTCACTTTGTCCTGGGCCCTTCACCCTGCAACACAGCCCATATTCTCACGTACGTGCAGGGAAGACTCAAGCCTCCTACATCCTGCATTATCAGGATGGTGGGTTTAGGAGTTGCTATTTCAAACTAGAATTGGGGATGAAAGAGAATGACAAAGGCTGTCTCAACAGGGATGAAAGACCCAGAGGTGTCAGAGGGCAACCACAGTCTGCACGTGTAAATACCCACATCTGAGCTGGTCTTCCTTTATAGTCACCACAGAGAAACAGACACAGCCTGTGTGAAAGCTCACTTCATCCTAATGAAGCTGCTTGAAATAGTCCAGCTAAGCTGCACCCTGTAAGAGCCCATTTCTTGCTCTTCACTAGAAAGGGAGCTCAGGGTGATGGGCTCATCTATAGATATTTGCACCACAGACATCTAACATTAAGGTAGATGAATCCTTTGATTCCTCCATAGCTGGCTTCAGTTCCAACCTCTCCTGCCTCTATGTGTATTTTTTCCTGTCTTCAGAAGTATTGTATAACTTATGAGATAAGCTTCCTCAGGAAAAGAACAAACAAAATTGATCAAAAGTAAACCATACTTTCTTGATACAGCAAATAGACTCTGATGAAATAAGATGAGATGAAAACCTGTCAATATTTAAAGGCCTTGTAAATAGATCATTTTGGCACAGTTGTGCTAGTTTGCAGCCTCTCTGCTGTTGTAGAGTCCAGAAGTGGCCCCTTGCTCCTGTTATTAGTGGTCATGGATTTCCACCATGCTGCAGACATGCAAATTGCTTTGCAATCAAAGAAATTGATCTTTGGAGGAGTGCAGGGTTCACAAAACCTGTTGACTGCCCTGAAAAATTGAGGCTGCTCAAGTAGGAGCTGAAGCAGGCTCCCAGTTGCAGCTCCCAGCAGCTCCCTTCCTCTGGAGGTTTGAACCTAATGAACACTCAGGCTGGTATTAATGATCTTTTAAAAGTGTTCATGCTCTGAATATCCCAGCCAACAACTTCTCTTTAAAGAGGCAGTGACCCAATACAGCAGAATATCCTATTCATACAAGCTCGCTCCTATATTTTAATTTTCTTCTACTGTTTGTTGGCTTTTGTCTTTGTCCAGAAGGACATTAGTTATGTGCTTTGGTGGTTCTCCAGCAGCTCTGAGTCCTTTCCTCCCCAGGTGCTGAGCTGTTGGTGGGACTAGTTTGACATGATGGGACCGAAAGCTGAGAGAGAAAACAAAAAAATGCAATATGTGATCCAAGCTCTTTAGAAAACAGCTTAACAGTTATTACTCAGAGGAAGTGGTCTGTGCTCCTTGGTCCATTACAGTTGGGAGGAAACTTTACAGGGCTTTGGGATCACAGAAGAGAGAATCAAAACAGATTTGATCAGTAATTTAAAGACAGGCTTCAGAGATGAAGGAAAAGCCGTGTTGTCCATGGCTGACCACAAGCATGAAAATTGTGTTCACAGTTGACTGGTGGCATAAGGGTAGGACAGGAATAGATCATTTAGCACAACACTTGAGCTGGCAGGATCCAGAATCAAAAACTGCAGCCTGAAAAAAAAGTCCAAGGTTAATGGAGTCCTCACACCAAAAGACTTGGTGCCGATGGCAGCCAGTGGGGCCCAAAGGACCGTTGCCTCCTTCTGCCGTGAGGGCACGTGCCGTGTGAGGGGGCGAGCAGGCCTCACCCTGCTGGGGACAGTGGGGCTCCCAGGCTGCAGGCAAAGTCTCGATAGCACTTTGGGAACAGCCGGCTGCGAAGATTTGTTATCTAGCCTGTAAGGAAGGCCTATTTTCTGTTACCAGTTTTTATTTGGACAGAGGTTGCGTTGCACTTTTTCACCATATCACCCTGTTCTTTGGGGAGAAGGCTCAGAGAAGCACCTGATTTATCTTCCCTCTAGCACTTATTGCTTTGGGCCTACTGCTGCGTCCCCTTCTTGGCTAAAGCCTAATAGGTCCAACCTTCCTGGTCCTTTCACACAGCACTCCCAAGATATTGCTAATGAGAACAAATTATATTTTGGCATTAAAGTTTTTGAGATCCAGAGGGAGGCCTAAGGTACAATAATCTAGAAGACATGTGCTATCAGTTTGTGCAATGACATTAAAATGGGGCTCTAGCGACGGGAAGCTGACCCTGGATACATTTAAGCTAGCAGGAAAATAAGGACTTTCTGCAGGGTAATGGCTGGGTTAGGATGATGGAATATTCTGTATCTATTGAAGATCAGTTGTCCCCTTCCAGAGGGGTGAAATGCTTGAATTTCTTTTCTGGTCTTTAAATCTATGTGGGAATTCTCCTTTACTGGTTTGCTTTTTTTTTTTTTTTTCAGGTTTGCATACTTTGGAAATGATTTCTAGTTGAAACAGCAATTAGCACAGGGAAGTCCAGAGGGAAGTACTATGATGTGGGCCACGCTAAGGGGAAGACCAGATGGTTGCTGTCATCTCCCTCCCAGACTTGTAGGCCTGATTTTGAGTCTATGCTCTTCTCTGCATCCACCCCACTGCTCTGTTTGCGTTTTAACCTCTGAGTGTCCCAAGTAACATCACTACTTCATGGCCTGGGTAAGCTAGAGCTAGTACCTTGTGTTTCAGCAACAGCAAGGGCTTTAGGGAGTGTGTGATGTCTGTAGACACACGTCTATCAGGCAGCTGCTGTTGAAGGTCCATCTGCACATCCAGATGCTAAAGGACATGTCACCCTGCTTGCCCTGTGTGCTGCCAAACTTCAGCAGTGCTGGCCCAGGAGCCACCCAACACCTTGGGCGGAGAGGCAGATAAGAGCCCTGAACTGCGGCAGGTTTGTGCCCCACCTGCTCAGAGGATACGTGTTTGCTGGCATCCCTGGAGATCTCACTCAGTATTTGATGTGTGCTCATGTCGGAGAAGCAGGGAGAGACACAGGGCAACAGGCCTGCCATGGTGCTAGCCAGGGAGGACACAGCCTGGGCCTGGTGCTCTTCTCTCCATGCAGTTTGAAGGAAACTACATGGAGAAGGCCTGGACTTTAATTAATACTCAGTTACTCCTGACATGTCAGACAAACCTCTGCCCGGAATGGCTGCAGCAAAGGCACAGGGTCACTGCCCTGGTGGCCTCTGGAGGGTCTTTCCAGACCATTTTTTCACAGCTTTAAGCGCAATGTGATCTGACCAGCTCTTTCACTGTCACACGTACCACCAAGACCCGTGCTGCTTACACAGGGACAGGATTGAACCCATATTGCCAATGTCCCTCTGTCTTGCTCCCCAGTTTGTGCAGATTTTTACTCTCCTGACTGCAAGCACCCTAGTTCTGCCACAAACCAGTGCCACTCAGGACCTGCAGGCAAGCTTTGATTTGCTCAGCCAAATCCTGGTCCCTCTGGTCCCGCTCTGGCACAGGCACAGGCTGCCATCACCGTACCACTGCAAGCAGGGACAAGCCGCTGATGGACCCCATGCCTGCAGGAGGCAGATTTAGGGTGGAGCAGTGGGGTCTGGCACAACACTCTACCACATCCCCTGCATGTGCCACAGCAGCAGCGTTGCCCTTTTCCAGATTGAGGAAATGACCCGCTCCCAAACTCTCTTCCATGCTCTGTTTGCTTGCCAGTGTCTCTGGCAGGGAAGGTGCTTTGGAGAAGACACATGAACCTGTAGCAGGTCCGGCTGATGGCCGTTTCTCATGTGCTCCACCAAAGGACTCCTCCTCAAGCCAAAGGACCCGCTCTGTGCAAGGTACAGGCAGGAAAGCAGAACAGCAAATGGCTCCACTCAGTGTCAGAGGGAGCTGGACCAGTGTTTGGAAAGCTCTGGCCCTGAGCTGAAGACAGGTATAAAATTGGGTGTCAGGATTTCAGAAGGCCATGGGTGTACGTGGGAAGAGTGATGGAGCACCTCTTCTTCATGCAGAGATTTTTAGTCAGTCTTCTGAAGAATACAGCACACATCAGCCTTCACCTGTTGAGGTTGTCTTAGGCACCGTTACGTGAAGTTCTCTGACCTATGTTGAAGAGAAGTGGAGATCATAAAGTCTCTTTTGCTTTTAAAAACTACATTAACCTCTCTTACAGCAGCTCCTGGCAGACAATTCTACGGGTGGAAAGAAGACGAGAAAGGGCACCCTGTTCCAGCCGGGGCATTGGCCAGGAGCCACTGTCGGTACGGTCATCTCTGCAGCCAGGAGCTGGGGAAAGGCTCACACCGCCGCACAGACATCAGTCCCCGAGGCAGCCAAGCAGAGCAACCTCTCCCTTCAGTGTCTAATATCACTGGGGAAGAAGAGGTAACTTCCAAGTCCTTCCTAGCTGTCAGTGAGATTAAACCTGGCCCAGACCACAAGGCTCAGCAAATGAGCCAAGAACCAGCTGTCACCTGAAATATATGGTGATGGCCAAAACCAGCACAATGAAGTGCAGTGTCTCACCAGAAACCTTTCCACTCCTGTCTGACTCCTGGCTCTCCAGATAGAGCCGTGAGCTCTCACATCTCCAGCAAGTCGCTGGAAATTCAACATGGTTTATTATCGTCCGTCTGTTGTCTATTATGGTATTTATAACCAAGGGGAAGGCCTATTCTTCTCTGACAGTAAATCTACACCACAGAACAGAAGAAAACACTTGTTTTGACTTGTAATCTCAGTAAAGCTGAGAAGGAGGGAACAGAAAGGCAAAAGAACAAAAGGCCATTTTTATAGCATTTAAAAAAAAAGAAAAAACAAAGCTGAAGTAAGGCAGCTGAAATGTTTGAATGGTTGCTGCTAGAGTAGGTCCCTTTCTTAGTTTTTTCCAAAGTCACTTTCTAAATAACTAATGAAACTATCAACTCTGTAATCATATAAAAAACACTTAGCTGCTTGTTTGCAAGTATTCAGGATTTACAAGAAAAGAGGAGTAGTGTATCTGAAATTCAGTCTCAAAACAGTTAAAAATAATCTAGCTCACTGTAGGGGTTCAGGATTCCCAGTGAGACCTGATGAACAAGGCAGTAAGGTGCAACTGGCCCCAACACATCTGCTGCATCTCATCACCATTGCCTGGGTGTACAAGGACTTACACTTTTGAACATCTGTGCACCCTAGACTTGCTGCCTTGACACATTTTTCATCCCAATTTAAACTCCAAAGCGTACATGATACCATATGTGAATTTTGCCATACATGATAGAAAAAGTAAACCCACATTTCTAACTATGGCATTCACTGGATAAAACACACAATTTTAGTATAGTAGAGAAGATGAGCATGAGATTTGAATCTGGTCTTTGAAGCCCGCAAGCTGGTCCCACTACAGTGCTCAACTTAACTTACCCAGTGCTTAGCCCTGTGACAGGGACTGCAAGAACCTGAGAGTAGCCAGAGGTCCATGATCTCCAGGTGTGACACGCAGATAATAGGGACACAGAAACCACTCGGCTTTCCCAGCTGCAGGCGAAGTGTTCATCACCAGAGCTTGCTCCAGAGAGCTATGACATTGTTATCTCAAAGCCATCCCCAGCCCAGGCCTCCTGCATGACATGGTGGTGTCAGAGCTGCATTTGGCAGGCTCAGCTCCCCGCTGAAGACCTGGCTAGGGGAGGGAGCTCCTGTGAATGTACCCCATTAGGATTTCTTATATCTGGCTGATACACGTGTAGCAGTCTCCACGTATTACCCTGCTCAATGCTCTTCTCTGCTTCCTTAGTCATTGTCAGGCAAGAGTGCAGAAGAGAATTTTGGAACAGATCCATTCCCCATTCTGGAAAAGGGGATGCTGCTGCTATGGCACGTGCAGGGGATGTGGTCGTGTTGTACCAGACTGCACTGATCCACCCTGAATCTGCCTCCTGCAGCAGGGGTGCAAGGCACCAGAAGTGCTGTGGCACAGATGGGACCTCAGCTGCTCTGGCTGTCACACAGCCAACACAGGTGAGAAACCTGTGTGAGCAGCCATGGTGCCCCTGTAGATATCCATCTCCACAAGCATTGATGACTGCTGGGAAGAGGGAGACACTGAAACTAATCACAGTTATTTCTTGGATGGCAATCCACAGGCCATTCTCAATGGGACCGCATCACTGTGCTGAAGCAAATACTCTCCTGCCATACTTGCTCTGCTTTTTGTAAGGCAGCGTGGCCCTGTGTATCCGGGGAGGAACACAGAGTTGAATGCAGGGGGAGACTCCTTCTGAGGACGTACAGCAGGCCACTCCTATCCTGGTACTCACCTCCGCAGGCTCCATTGCCTCAAGATGATGTTTTCACAGAGGGCTTCGTGTTGGAAGAGTCCCCTGGATGACAGCTGGTCCAATCTCCTGCTCAAGTTACATCAGGTTTCTCAGCGTCATATCCAGTTGAGTTGTGAATGTTTCCAAAAGACAGGTTGACTGTTCAATGGAGAAGATCTTCTCTCCTCCATGCAAAACATGTCGGGTTTGAGTTGGCCTGGAGGATGGACCCTGATTTAGATGTTTGTGGTCAGGGTAGTGCTGATCTAGAGCCAAGCTCTGAGTCATGTCAGCAACCCCTGTACTCCTCTGCACTGCCAGCTCACTTCCACACACAGCCTGGGAGCCTCTGAAGCCACCCAGATTGTTTCCTTTGGTTGAAATATTTTTAACCCACCTGACCAGCCCTAGAAAGTGAGATCCTGCCTCAGAACAAGGGTTTTTTACTGTGGATGAACAGGTAAAGGAGAAAGGAATCAAGAGATGGCAGAGCTGTGAGCTGAAATAGGACATGACAACAAGAAAATGCACAAGAGGGACATGTACAAGAAGTGAAGACAACACGAACAGTGAAGGAAGAGGGCACTCAAAGGACATTTATTTTCTTTTAGCCACTATTTTAGTAGCAATGGAAGTTGTATGGACAAGACAGACTTCTTTCCTACAGAAACCTCTTGCAGAGTCACCTGAACCAGTCTTTGTCCTTGTACCTCCAAATAGAAATGGCTCTGCCCCCCCCCCCCCCCCCCCCCCTCCCCGGCCAGCAGGGCCGGCCCGGA
>NW_010973187.1:4022804-4098944 GCF_000737465.1 Haliaeetus leucocephalus
AAAAAACGCTCCCCCCCCCCCCCCCCCCCCCAGGTAGAGACATGCCACGAAGGCGTAGACCCAAGTGGAAATGGCAGTGGTGCTTCCCCCAGTGCTTCACTGAGGGTGAAGTGGAAACTCTGAGACACGAGGAGCAGCCACAGCCATGTAAGGGCTGTGGTCATTATCAGCAACGTCTTCACAGCCGTGCCCCATGCCTGAGCTGCGCTCTGCCTTAGCATCGACCTGCTCGCAGCAGGGATTGCCCCGTTGCCCTTTTCCCCCAAACAGGGAGGTCAGCAGGAGGCAGGCAGTGAGGCACGGTGCTGCCCTTGCTGCTCCTATCTCCTCTGAAGAGGAGCCCGTGTGGCACAGGGGCCTCACTGCTACCTGGAGGAGACAATTGCAAGTCCAAGTTTAAAAGCAGATGCTTTGCAGCCTCTATGAGTGAAAAATCAAACAGAGCAGCCTAAATAGATTACACTAATTAAGAGATGCAATATCCAGAGAAGAACAAGACAGTATTATCTTTGGGGGACATTAGCTGTTGCCCAGGTGAAAAATAAAGTCTTCCCAACCGATCTGTCCTGGCTAATGTCCTTGCAGATATGCTTTGGAATAAATTAAGCAAAGTCATTGGCTTGGGTTTGTATCTGCTCAGTTATCCCACACCCTCCAAGGCTTTCCCTATTTAAGCTTAGTCATTAAAAGAATGAACAAAAAGTACAGTTAGTAATTGAAAGGAAAACTAATGCAGTTTTCCCAGCACTTGGAAATATGGGACGCTGTCTTGCATTCAGCTGGGCAAGAACTAAGCCTTGTCATGTAACCATAGCTGTAGGTGGTTTTGTTCGGCACTCCTCTGGCCAGGAGGCTGCCGTGGCTGCTTTCAAATTCATCACTGTCCAACGCAATTCATGGCATCACTGGCACAGGCCGGGATTCACTCCCTCAGTCCTGAGCCTCTCGGTGCTGCAATTGCTGACAGCTGTATCAGGACAGTGACTGCTGGTGCCAGGAACCTCTGCCACCACTTCTGCTTCTTAAAAATGGAACAGCAGGACCCAAAAGCGGGGCAGGGATGGGAACCAGAGCTTGGAAATGAAACAGCACTATCAGGAACAGGGCAAAGAGCTTGCTGGTGCATCCAAGCCTATTTAACACTTCTGGGTGAATGGCAATGCAGTCTGCCATGAGTGGATAAATACTACAGAGATCTTTGGTGCGTAAGGTTTAGTGCTTCTCTTCAGTGTGCTAGAAATCCCACCTCACTTGCCACAAACAAACACTACACTAAGGGACAAATTAGCAGTGGAGATCTCTTTTTTGACTGAAATCCAAATGAGTTTTAATGCTGCCACCTGAACTCCAAATATTGCATATCCAGACTCAGCCCTGGCAAATCATCCCTGTGGACGAAGGGCAGAAGGATGTCACTGCTGGCAGCCCCAGCACAGGGCCGCGAAGATGTTGAGCTCTCCTTTCCCCTCCCCTGCTGCTCAAACTGCTTGTCTACCATCCTGGGAGAGCCCCCAAACCCCTGCCCACACCAGCTGCCCTGGCAGTGCAAGGCTCCTTCAGGCTCGCTCCCGGGTGCATGGAGGCGCCTCCTCTCCGTGGCATTGGAGACCTGTCCTCAGCCTGAGCCACCTGCCCCGGCCCCCTCGTCCCCATGTAAACTGCTGTTTACTGAAACTATGTGCTTTCCCCTTTGGTCTCTCTTTTTCCTTGTTCAGTCTTCCCAATTAGTGATAGTTTTTTGGCTACTTAGCAGATGAGTCCTTTCTTTATATATTAATTTTCTTCAGCCCGTTTGTTCATCTTCCAAATGTTTAATCAGTGATTGCACTTAGGGGTAGTCTGTATTTTTATTATCTACTTAATCAGATGAAAGAAGGTTCTTTTCTCTTTTTTTTTTTTTTAATTTATTCTTCATTAAGAAAATGCCTAGACTTGTTGCACAAGAGGAGTGCAGCCTTGTACCTCCTAGGCAGGAGCAAGCAATGCTGCCAGGGAAAATGTCTTGTACACAATCTTCCTTTCAGATCTGGTTATAAAAGATAAGTGGCACTGACATGATCAGTGTGATAAACACCAACTGCTGATTTACTGAACCCTCTGCCAACCTTGGACAACTGAAAATGCACTTATTAGAACAGCTTATCTCCATTTATTTTTATAGATAAATATATAAACTAATATATGTAATCAATACATGGAGGCTTCTTTTCTTTGAGGCTAGAACTGATTTCAGCAAAGCATGAATACACTGAAAGAGAGAAAAAAACCCCCAAAATATAAAATATATGGTTAATTGAAATTTAAAATCCCCTGGAACAGTTCTCTGCTCTTCCCAAGCCATCAGCTTCTCAGCTGGGTGTCCCCTGCTCTTGCAGCAGGAACCCATCCCTGACCAGACACCAGACACCAGGAGAAGGACCCAATTTTACAGCAGTTTCCCCACCACTGGTTTTAGGTCAGCAACAACTCATAAGTTTTTTCCCTTTAATATTCTCTTCACAGCTTTCTGTGGCATTGCTATTCCTTTTGGGAACTGGGGCTATGCTCAATTCCTTTCCCTGTCGCTACAAAGAATTAGAAAGTAATACCTCCACAGGTTCCCCTCTCCCCTAAAGGAGCCCCCCGTAGCCACTTGCTCTCCCGCAGGCTGGGGTCACTGGGCGATGGCATCGCCAGCATTGGCCTCTGTGGGATCCGGTGTCACCAGTGTCGTAGTGCCCACTGGCGACTGCAGTGGTGGGGCTGCACCACTCTCCTTGTGCTGCGCTTGTTCCTCTGTCTATCTCCCACCTCCCTGCTGCAGCACCCACCACCCTCTGACCACGCACCCACCCAGCTGCTAGCCCACCGCTGCTCTGGCAGCCAGTCCCACCCGACGCCTGTCCTAGCTGCGGGGATGCCTTCAAATCGGGGAAAGAAGTGACGGGAGTATTTGGGTCCCTTTGGAGGTGCGACTGTGTTTGCAAGTCACCTTGCACTCCTCTAAGCCCAAGGTGGATGCTCACAAGTACAGAAGGGCTGGCACCTCTTCTCTGTCCTGCTTCTTCCACTAGAGCCCATGACAACAGCTGAAATGCTCTGAGACAATCTTTTCTTGCAGTACGGCCAACACTTGACTTGAGAAGGGTTTTTCATCAACTTCACAAAGCACTATTATGGCATTATTTCAAGTGCTTCTATTGAATTTAAACCCTGGAGACTTCCTCGGAGAGGCTCCTTGCAGGCCAGGGCCCCCTGTGCAATCACTCCCGGATCCTCCAGTGACAATCAGACATCAGCTGAAGCTCCAGGCAGACTCCTGTCACAGACAGTGAACAACACTGCTGCTGCTTCTGAAATGCCTCGGAGCACCTTGCCCAGGGTGCACGGCTTTGAGGTCCTGTCACTTGGCATAGGCTACTTTCACTCCTCCCGCCTGATCTCTTGCTCCAGAATCACAGGAATCACTGTTCATACCTCGCAGGAAGAGCCACCGCTCTTCTTCACCACGAGGCACTTGTGCATCCAGACGCTCGTTGCAAATGCAAGCGGTGCTGCTGTGGATGGACCTGAGGCTTGCTCAGCTCTGCTGAGGTCCTCTGCAGGAGGAGGACCAGTGGACATCCTGGCTGCCAGCCCTGCCCGGACAGGTTCCTCAGCTTGTAGCATCTTCTGGCTCCCTTCTTAGCCAGGAGAGCCAGGTGGGGGCTAGTTAAGGGTGGGAGCAGCTTCAGTGAGCTTGGGGCTCCTCGTCTGCGTGTTCAAGGGGTTTGAAGCTGAGCCAGCAAACTTTGCTGATGGGCAACACCTGGTGAGGGATGGGTGAGGGTTTCCATGTGCTGCATGGCTCCCAGGGAGAATAGGCAGGGGGGATGGAGGAATGAAACTGGAAGACTGAAGGAAAGGGGAGGTTTTGCACCATGCTGGCATGGATTCAAAAGACCTTTGGGTGGCAGAGACAATATAAATACAACACTGGTGGCAGCCAACCGTTGCTGTCACTGGAGGTGACAGTGTGACTCTGTACCTGCACCCTGCTTCCAGGTGAATGGGAGCAGTTTGCCTTTCATGTGGAAAAGCCAGTCTACACTCAGTTTTCAGGGAATGATGCACAGCAGTGCCTGCTGAGCCTTCCTGAAGATGCTGGTGCAGATGCAGCCTTCAATGGCGGTTCAACGTGTCCCATCGGTTCAGTTTTGAGGCAGAGATTTGGGGCACTGTGAATCACCGTTCCTGCACTGTTCAAGCCCAGGGCTGCCCCCGGGTCTGTGAACAACCCGAAGAGCCTGCTGGTCCCCCACAAACCGCTGCACAGACCAGCCTGGGCATCGGCCTCCCTTCAGCATGGCGTGGCTGTCACGCTCATGTTTCCAGGCTTGAGAGAAGAACTGAGAAAAACCCCACTGGCCAAGAGTCCTCTCAAAGAGATGGGTTTGACCTGTCCCGGTGCTGTCACCAGCCCCAGACTCCGCTCTGGCAGCCCCAGAGCTTGCCAGTGTTTCCCATGGCACAGTGCAGTGCAAGTCCAGAGCACCACAAATCCCATCCAGACAGATGCAAACCAGTTTTTCTTCCTCCCTGTAAATGGCTATTAGTAAAACTGATATTGTCTGCCTACCCCACACATGTCCAGGAGCCCTCAGCTTCAGTCTTCCAAGAAGACAGCCTGTGCTGCACCTTGCTTGTCCTGGACATCACACAGGGGAATACAGCACTGGGGCAAAGCACATTGGTGGGACCTCTCTGCTCAGAGGGTCTGCTGTAAAATATTTAATATCAGGCATTTAAAGGAGGCTGTGCTAGGTGTCACTCAGGGATGCTGTGCCAGGTGGCACTCAGAGATGAGCTGAAGTTTGTGGGGAGCCTGAGTCACCCATGTATATTTGCCTTATTACTTACCTCAGAGAGCACGCCCATGTGGGCTTACATGGGACCAAGGCAGAGGTAGATTTTGCTGAACACCGGGATTCCAAAGGTCTCACCACATACCTGGAGGAGTATAGGCATGGAGCAGCCCCACGAGGGTACAAGCCAGAAGGAAAGGTTTCCTCAGACGTATGTGTAAACATCTTGAACTCACTGCCTTTTTGTACAGACCTTTGTTACCTATTTTAATAAGAAAAGAACAAATACTAAAGCAGTGATCCTACAGCAATGTGAAAATTAATGGTGGAGAGGCGATGAAAAAATGATATGGTCTTTTTTTTTTATACTAGGATTTGGTCTTCTCCCAGGAATATTGACAAGTGGCATTGGGGCTGTCAATTAGCTGCACAGCAGTGGTGGCACTGATGTTGGGGTCTTCTGCTCCAACTCCTTTTAAATGCAGAAATGCAAGTCAGCCCTGTCCCTGCCTACATGGGGCCACTGTGGATGCTTCTGCCCTCAGAGGCACCAAAACACAACTCTGCAGACAGCCATGTCCTAGGACAGCCTGTACTGAGGAGAGATGTCCAGGCACAATCCCACCAAAGATGGCTCAGCACAAGGCAGTTTCCCAGGGTTATCATTACTATATGAAGCCTCCTAATTGGAAGCACCTATTTGGCTAATCCCTTCATTTTATGGTGTTTTTTCTGTTTCTCTGTGAGGGAAAATGCCAGTCCCAGTAGTTTCTGACAGCAGGTAAGACTTGCCTTGTTGAATCTCACCTATTTCCTATCTTCAGTCCTTGTGAAATTTGCCTCCCACTCTGATGTGGCAGGATGGTGGGTTATTCTTGCTTCTCCTCCTGTCACCTCCCACCAGAAGCTGGGAAAATAGTGATTTTCTTGCAAAAAAAAATGGTTTTCCAAAGACCATTGAGGCTCTGATTCTGCCTTCATTTTATTCAGGTTTTGCTTGGGTTTAACTGAAGCTTTGTCAGCAGCTACACAGGTGTAAACAGCTTCCTGCCTGACTCATTCAATACTGCACTGGATCTCATCTCATCCAGTGAGAGCTCCCGTTTAGCTGCTTCAGCACAGACCTTGCTGCTGGGAAGCAGAGCTGGGGTCCAGGGAGGCTGGAAGGTCAGAGACCACTCTCAGAAGGGGCTTTAGAACCAAAATCTGGGAGGTCATCACTCGTGCCCCCTGTCTCGCAGGCTGTCTGCATCCACTGATGGAGCAAGACCTGCCTGTCCCCGCGGCTGGTGGGGCTCCCCCAACCTCCTGGCCCACAGGTCTTTAGATGTCAGCTTTCCTGCCTCTGCCAGATGGAAATAATGGAGGAAACAAATGTTTTCACAAAAATAGTGCCTCCCTTTGTGGCTTTGAACAGCCATGTGTCACTTGTGCTTCTGCTGAGTCTGGCTTTAGGTACAGCTGGCTGCTCCGGGTAAGGAGGACTATTACTTCTTCCCAGAACAGATTGTCCATACGATGGACAGACTTTGTACATAATGACTCAATCTTTATTAAAAAAACCCCAAACCCAGGAGAGGAGCTATTGAACCAACCGGCTGGGCGGGGGTGGAGGGAGCAGGAGGCTGTGCCAGCCAGACGGGAGCTCAGGAGGGGGTCCCCTCCGGCCCCGCTCCCCTCACCTGGAGCCCGCTGAGTCCCCATGGGTCGAGCTGGGTGGTTGCGATGCACTAAGGGGTGGCCGTCAAAGCGATGTCCCCGTGCTCCAGCCCTGGGCATGGGAGAAGGTGCTGGACAAGCCGTGAAGGTGGAGGGATGGAAACCACGGCAGAAGGAGGAAAGAGAGCAGAGGAAGGTGCCACTGCTCTGAGTCTCCACTGAAGCTCTGATTTGAGGTTAAACACACCACATAAGCTTCAAACAAGCAGGTGGGAGAGTTTTCAAAGCAAAGTGCCTCTTCCCTCCTCCTCCAATCCTGCAAGACCAGCCCGGGGAGAGTGGGCACAGGCATGAGCCAGCAGGGAAGGCAAAGCAGCGCGTCCCCCCAACCCTTGCACTGCGGCTCCTAATGAAATTCATGCAAATTTTAGAAAATGACTGAGATGTCTGGCACTTCCTCCACCTGTCACTGGCTTATTTCTAACAGAAGCCATATGAGGCACCTGGAGGACAGGATCATTTAGTTTTCTTTACAGTAATTGCAATTTAGATGCTCCGTAATATAATAAGAGCAAGAAGGGAACGGCAACTGAAATGGCTTGCCGGCTTGTCAGGCCTGATGAGCTGCAACACAGCAGCCAGGCAGGCCCTGTCCTGCCATGTTGGGAATAGAGCTTTGCAGTCCTATCTTGCAATAAAAACTGCCCGTTGCTGTCCTCGCCGGTCGAGCATGCCGACCGGAGGCACAACTGCCCTGCAGCTGCACACCTCCGTGCCCTGGCCGCCCCATGGCACCTCTTGTGGCACACAGCAGTCCAGCACACAGTGAAAGCCAGAGGCTGCCAGAGGCAAGAGAACATATTTCAGCTCCTACTGACTCAGCTGGGCCTCTTTGAGGGCCCTTGGTCACCCAAGTGTGTGCCCAGCGTGGCCTGAGCATCCTGCACCACTGAAGCCAGAGCGCAGAGGCACGTCTGCCCTTGGAAAGTCCCAGCTTGCATCGCAGAGCACTGCCTCCAAGTTGGGAAATTTTACCAACAAACCATGAACGTAGAGCTTGGTGCACCTGCTTATATATATTATACATAGACTTACCTGCAGCTACCTCTGTAAAACAAATAAAACCCCTCCCACACTGTGCACTCATTCGGCTCCCCTTACATTTGGGCAGGGCTGGTGTTCGTCAGCTGGGCAGGAGCATAAGGTATAATGTATGGCACAGAGCTCAGCCAAGCTGCACCCTTACCTGCTCCTGCTCTGAAAAGCAAAAGGTCCCTTTTACTGATGAAAAGGGCCTGGCCCTTCCTCTCCCTGAGCAGCTGCCGGCACTGTTAGCGCAGGACGACTCTGCTGTTTTGCCTTTTCCTCCTGAACCTGCAGGAAAAAGAGCAGCAGGAAAAGCAGCAGGAGAAGCGAGGAGAAACCAGCAACCCGCCGCCGCCTCTTGCCCGGTGCTTTCGCAGGGGTTTGCAGGGAGGAGCAGGGCTCGGGGAGAGAGGCCGAAGGCCACGTGCAGGCTCTCATGGGCCACCGGCACAGGGAGCCCCTCTCCCCAGTGCAGAGCACTGGCTGCTCCAGGGATGCGCGTGGGGTCCTGGGCTTGTTGCCTCCAGCCCCACAAGAATTCAGTCAGCTCAGGCACCAACACTGCTGCCAACTGCTCCTGGCAGGGATTGGCATTCAACTGGTTTAATCTTCCCCTAACCCGCACACGTTTACAGCTTCATCAAATAAGCAGGTTCAGTACCTTTTGCCTCTGCATTCGGTTTCTCCAGCAGTAACTTCTATTTCTGTAGATGATGGAAAACTAAAGGACCGTCGCCAAGGATAACCTAAACTCACGCCTGAGACCACCTGCTGTCTCCAGGGGCTCCAAGCACCCTCAGTGTAAATTCAGCAGCATCCCTCACCACACACTGGCTGCTCAGGAGCTGCACAGGGCTGAGGAGCAGCTCTACCTCCTTCCCGTTGAAGCCTGTGCCTCTCACAGCATCCCACCCTGCTGGTCTCAGCCATTTATGTTTTTTTATAATTTTGTGGAGTGCTCTGGGAACCTCAGCCAGCTGTGAAGGACAGCAGGAGCTAGGCTGCTTAGATCTATCAGCACACATGGGTGAAGGAGGACATCCCGTGCTGGGAGATGTCCTGGGGGGAGGATGGCGAGCGAAGAGGCCCCAGCCCAGGCAGGAGTGGCCGTGGCCCCGGTAGCAATGTGGCAGGTGGCTGTGGGGTTCTTGGCTCAGGTGTCAGCTCGGCCAGCAGCATTGCAAAGGGAGAATCTGTTCTGATGATAGAAAAATCACAAATCCTTTTTTTACTGTGTTTTCTTCAGCAGCTTTTCCAATTGGCATTCATATCCCTCTCCCTTATCACCCCATCAGCTCTCCACCATCTCTCAGCTGCCAGACACATTTACGGTGCCTGCTGGGCTCCTGGCAGTGATCTCTTTCCATCCCTCAATCCCTCCTGCGCTGCCTATAGGCCAGTGCTGCCACAGAGGAGAGCTGGGCTCATGGCCTCTGGTGCCCATTGCTGTCCCTAGAGCTGGGGCAGATGGTGCCACAGGGCCCCAGCTCTGATGTCTTGGATGCAATGAAGTCAGCATGGGTTTTGCATGTCACCAAAGTGGAGGATTGCAAGTCAACCCCTTGCGCAGGGGTCCTTTCTTGTGTCCATGGTGGTTACTAATTAATTTATTTAAAAAAATATATATTACACTTGTAGTCCTATACTAATTAGGCCTGCTGCTATGATTCTTCATTGCAAAACTGGACTTAAAAACGGGGCTGCTCCTCTCAGAGAGGCAGGTGGGGTACGGCCCCTGAGGAGCCCTCGCTGCCTGCACCACTCCGGCTCGGGGCAGGGCAGCGGCAGGGCCACCCACCGCGAAGCGCTGGCTTTCCAGCCCTCATCCACCCACACTCCTGGAATAATAAACTTGCCATTACCTTTTCTCTCACTCCATTTTCTCCCTTTACAAACCTAGAGTACTACTTCATTCTCTGCTAATCACAGCTAGTCATTCTCATCTAGCTTCCACCCACAATACACCAGCAAGACCTAAGTGCCATATTTAGCACCAGGGTGTGCTTGCTGGTGATGGTGGATATTTTCCCCTTGCTTTCCAAAGCTTGCTTGATTTACTGATGTCCCCGCTGCTCCAGGATGGCCTTACAGAGCACTTTTCCATAGAAAATGGAGCTAAATGCTTGGCTTTTACCTTATTTGCTGCGATGCTCCTGTGAGTATCCTCAGCCCTGAGCACTGTCCTGCCCTTCCCGAAGCAGAGCGAGGGGTGCGTGTGCTACCCAGGGCACCGGCCGCAGAGCCCCGCCGGCGTGGGATGCCCAGGACACGTGTTCTTAAATTGCCATCCAGCTTCTGGGACATGACTTGGCGGCTCTGCCTGACACAGCGTTGTGCTAGCTGGGTGTCCGAGCTAATTTAGCACCTCGTTGACTCTCCCTGCCTGGACTGCGGCTGGCTCTGCACACACTGCCATCGCTGCGGGGAGCCGCTGGGCAAGTGTTGGAGGGTGGCTCGTGCCCCCTGCCCTTGGTCCCATGCAGCACTTCTGCGGCACCAGGAGTTCAACATTCATTTCATGCGGTTTCTTTCTATCAGTCCCAGACAGATGGTGTGCGGGGGTGTCTGCGTGGGTCCCCCTGCCTGGCATGGGATGAAGCTAACTGCCCACACCGAGCTGAGGGGAAGGAGCTTCCTCTGAGGAACGGGCTTGGGGATGGAAGAGAAGGAAAGGGAGGGAGAGAAAGGGAGCACCTGCCCACAAAGTAAAGCAATACTTTAAATATCCTCTTTTTCATATTTCAGTCTAACAGGTTTTAAATAAAGCAATGTTTCAGCTGGTTTTGCCATTGTTAAAAAGTTTGGGGAAGTCTGGTACTTCCTTGCAATGACAGGTAACAGACAGATCTATTGATAATGGCACAGCACATACATGAATGAGCACTTAAAATCTCTCTGTACTGTGAAATACCTAACAGCGCCAGAAAAAACCCTCTCTAGTACTGTGAGTGTGTACTAAAACATGTATTTCTTTTCTTGCTAATTCTTCCAGGGCAGTGGGAAACGTTGCAGGGCAGCTGACAGCATCTCAAGTAATGAAATGCTGCGATTCAATGGTTTTCCACACTCGCAATTGCATCACCTTTTTCCCATTTGTATTCCTCCAAGAGGCTTAGCAAGACGAGAAAAGCTACTTCAGAAGCAATTGCAGTGTGTCTGCAATTGACTTGTGGGTTTGGGGCTTTTTTTTAAGGCTTTATCTGCTGTAACACCTCTTCTTATGCTGGAGGGAATTTAGCGAGGGGTAAATAGCTGTTTTCATTAGCGGATGTGATTTCTCCATAGTGTGAGTTCCACTGATTGAATCACAGAGTGAAATGCTAAAAAGTAGTTTTATTCTAAACTTTTTGAAGGGGTACCGAAGTGGCATTTACAGAGAAGACTTGTATAGGTCTGAGTTAGAGAAAGGTGACAAATTTGGAGGAGGTCTAGATAGGAGAAAATGAGGATGACTCAGGTTTAAAACCAGTGGGGTTTCTTTTATCAGATACTTGTCATAGTTGCAACATAAGAGTGTCTACAACTCCAACTGGAGGAGCAAACCATTAGCTCAACAGAAGGTCAGTGGGGGAGAGCATTATTAACCGACAGCTTGTATTGTAAAATGATATTCCCTCCACAGCAAGGAGGCATTTATCTCTGAATTTTTACATGATGAACATGCAAAGCACAGATTTAAGGGCATCTAATAATGTTAATCCAATTATAGTTCTATTCCAACATCCCTTAAATGCTTCTTCAGTTCTTTTACCAAGAGACTTAATTCTCTGTAATGAGTGAGTGAACTAGAGATATGAGGAAAATACCAGTTCTTGTTACTGAAGAAACCGAGTGTTTCAGTATAGCCTGGTGCTATGAATCCCAAGGATCTAACAGCATATTCTGTGTCCCTCCCTGTAAAGGAATTTTAGGGCATATTTCTGTTAACTTTTTTTGTTTACTAGCCCACATGCTTAAAATGTGAATTCTAGCTCTCAAGCTATTATGCGTCAGTCACGGTAACACATGTGATGGTCATTTATTAAATGACAGGTAATGATAGCTGACCGAGTACATCGAGCCAAGGTGTCATGATTGCAGAATTGACTGTACTTAATTATCAATGGGAATTGAGGGCCAGTGACATCAGGAGCTAAAGTACACAGAGATTTTGGTGCCCAGGTTGCAATGCCAGTGACTTGGCTTCCTGGAGTACCCAGCACCGTGTTGTAGGCCACACTGGACACAGAGATCCTTCTGGCTCCATTGCTTCGAGCTCATTTCTGAGACTCCTTGAACACATGCTTTCCTATCCAGCTGGAAGCACTGATGGCACCAGCGAGCTGGCCATGCTGCTTCCCTTCTCCACCGCCCATGCTCCGTGAGCCTCCGTAAGCAGTCTGGTGGAGGGTAGATGTCTTGTGCTGCAGGTCAGTGAGAAAAATGGAACACTGGGGAATTAAAATCCCAGATATTGCAGGCAATAACGTGACGCTGGCTCTTTCATAAACTCATTTTCTCTTGGAAACAAGCCAGATTTATTGCTGTTCCAACACCTCATTGCAGTTATGCTTAGAAGCCTCAGATGTGCAGACAGGGATTTCCATCTTGCTGTCCTCTTGTACCAACTCGCTTGCTATGTCTTGCTCCTCACCTGACGTTCACCATCCTGGTGTGACCACTGTGAGACATTTCCCTCCTTGTAGCCTTTGGTCACACACGGGGGCTGGTCATCTCACCTGTCCACCGAACAGAAATCGCCTAAGAGCCTCTCTCTTCACCAGCCCGTTGAGTCCATCACTTTGAAAATGGGTGACTGGAAGCATACACCTATTTCAGACGAAATCTCACCTGAGCCCTTCTCAGCCCTCCCGGTGCCTTCCTACCCACCCACTCCAGTCCTCCTCTCCCAATGTATTATCCTTGCCTCTATCTTAATTAGGCCACCTACATTTGCAGGACTGACGAATGGGTCTTCGGGAGGATATTGAACTATTTAATGCATTATTTCCCTGCTCGAAGGGAGGCCACACAACTAGGCCGTCCCTAGCGGCTGTCTGGCCCATTCTGAACAATTTCTAAGATAAAGAAGGCATAACTTCCCTGAGATGCTCTAAAAGGGGCCTCCTGTTAGTTAGGGAGGTTTGTCTGTCAGCCCGTATAAACCTTCCTTGCTGCCAAGATGATAACGTCACCTGTCATCGCTGACCTTTGAGAATAGCTCATTACAGCACCTCTTTGCACAGACACAGTTAACATGCTCCCTTTGGTCTTTTGCATACAAAACATACCCAAGCGCTTTAATTTTTTCCTCACAGGTTAAAAACCATCTGCTTTTTTTCTCTCCTGGCCTCATTCAAAATTGTCTGCATCGTCCTTAAAGTGTGGTCCCACGGTCCAGACACAGTGCCAAGCTGAGGCTTCAGCATGGCTTAGCCTGGAGCAATGATTATCTCCCTCCCCATGAGAACACGACCGCTGTTAACATCTTCCAGGGTGATCTTTGCTTTTTATGTGGCAGTACCACAATTTGATTCATATTCTTTTTGGAGCTCAGCTGTAATCTGCAGATTATTAAGTCCAGAACTGCTGCTTATGCAGGTATTTTTCATTTTTATTTCATTTGTGCGTATTTATTTCCCTCCTGAATGCAGGATTTTCTGCTTTTTTTTCACAGCAGTTTATCTCATTGATTCCTGACCCTCCCTCCAATTAATCAAAACCATTTTTGAATTCTAATCAGGCCTCCCAGCCCGCAACCCTGGTGAGCCGGTACATTCATTGGTTTTATAAATGTAGCCTCTAATCCCTTTGTTAATTGCATTAATAACAATATTTGCCAGAAACAGCCATGAGAGACTCATGCTGGGCTCCCCTCCTTTCCTCCAGGTTTGACAACCTCTTGATATTTTCCGTTCCCTCCTGCTCAAGGAAAGTAATCCATTAATGCTGCATGCTTGCTCCCGTACTTTGGGGGGCTTGCTGCCAGTGCCAGTGGGAAGTATTTAATGATACTGTGAGGGGATTATTCACTCCCTTCTCCACAGAGAAGTTCCCCAGTCTGCAGTACTCCTGTGCGCATGGAAACCAGCCAATTCGCTTCCCCCTGAACTCCCTTTGGCTGGTGATTGCGTCGTGATGGCCCACTCAGCTGAAGACACAGCGTTCAGCACTAATCACTTTGCACATGCAGTCAATTGCTTTGATTTCATATCAGCCTGAAGCAACCGAACTACATAACAGCCTGTGGCACGGGGATGCACAGGCCACCCAGTTATTATGACAATCATGTTCCTCTCGAGGCTGGGCAGAATTTTTGCTCCCTGGGGAACAGACCAATGCAGAAGTGGTGGAATTGCTCAGCGCACAGCCACAGCCCACCGTGGCTGGGGAAGGCTGTCCCTTGCACACACAGCACAAGGAACCACGCTGCACGCTTGCAGGGCAGGTATCTCACAGCACTCACACACCTTCTGTAGCACGGAATATCTGTAAGAATGCTCAGTCACTTCAACGCCTTTGTTTGCAAAATAAAATCACCAAATAAGAATCCCAATGATGAAATTTATTATTGTCAGATGTTTGGCTGTAGGCACACGCCTAGAAGCGTAGTACTCTCTACCCTTTGTTTAGATGGCCAACTTGAAAATACCAGTCACCTACAGTCACTCGCACTCTAATGGCAATGAAATAAACACACAATGCTGGCTTGAAATAAAACCTGACATCATACCGTATCAATTCAGTGGCAAAGAAGCCATAATCCCTCATGGAGGGCTGAAGAAAATGTGTACTATTGCCATAAAGCATTTTGAAAGGTCAGCGTGCATTTCATATGAAAAGCGTGAGCAGTATGAAACAACAGCCTAACAAAGTGAAGGACGTGGTCAGTCCTTCCTGAAAATATTTCTGCCACGATGGCATCAGCCTGCTCCCCCACACACATTCACATGGGTAGGGTTTGTCCTGGTCTCACACAGAGACCCTCGCTGTGGTAGTTCACTGTGGTCATCAGAAGAGTTAAGAGACAACCTCTGGCCAACCCCACGGAAACCCTCCCTGATCATTTGCCCAACTTGTTCCAACAGTCCTTGGAGACCTAACAGCCCTCTGTGACTTTTTCCAGTTGACGCACATGTTATTTGAAGTCTCAGAACTGGACCTGGTACACTAGCTGAGGCCTTATTAGTTTGAGAACAAGGAAAGGATTATCTTGTGGCCTATATTCAAAACTTCTACTTAGACACCTTCCCCTCAGTGTCTATTTTGTGATCCACTATAACCTCAGACGCTGTTTTGCAGAACTGCTGCACAGCCAGCAACTGATGCAACTGTGTAGTAGGTTTTTGTGACTTAAGTATTCTTACCTATTTGCCCTGACTGAATTTGCTCCTCTTTCAGGTTTTTTTTCTAATACATAAAAATAATTTCAAGTTTTAATCCCATCATCTTTGAGAGTGATTAAACTATCTCCAGTTGATATAATCCACTAATTTAATAGTCATCTTTTATATACTGCATCATCAATGGAAATGACTGAATAATACCAAAAGCTAGACAGGTTCCTATGGAACATCAACTGCTATATTTTTACAGTTCGATCATGAAAGACTGACAGCATTTTTTCTGAACAGCCTAACCAGTTTTGTAGTATTTCGTAACACTTCAAATGAGGCTGTTATCTCCTGCTTTGCTTTTAAAATGTCACATTAAAGTAGTTGTTTCTCTCTTTTATCCTGAAGCTCATTATATTGCTTTACAAGAAAATTGTTTCAGAATTGTGTACTATTAACAAATTTTTATTGTTAGATGTAAACCTAGGTCTAGATTTATTTTTTTTTAATTGACTATTTAATGCAATGATTACCCCTCTTCCGTGGATCCTGAAGGAAAAAGACATCAAGCATTTCAGTTTTCCCTAGATTTACTATTTGCTCATTTTTTTCTTAAATAATGGAGTCCCCTTCCCTTTCTAGTACGGGTTTTACTAGGCTTTAGCAGTCCTTACTTATTTCATGGTTTACTGTTCTTTTTTCACACATATCTGTGCTATCTTTTACATTTATCCATAGCAACATACTCTCCCTTTCTATTCTTGATTTTTCTGTTGAAAGAACTTCTGATACAGTCATAATAGCCTGTTACTATGCTCCTTGGTTTCCCACTGCATTGGCATAATTTGTCATCATGTGTCCTTTTATTAGTTCTCAAAGATGATATTCATTTATAATTCTGATTGTTTCAGCCGTTTTATAAAGTATTCTGGAGTGAATTTCATCTGTCCCTACTTAGGTGAGAATCTCCAGCTTTTCAAAACGTGTTTTTTCAGAGAATACCTGCTCTTCTGAACTCTGCTCCTCTCCTTGAGATACCTCCCTGGGGGAACCACACTTAACAAACATTTTTGTGCAAAAAAGTGAGCAGATTTGAAGTCCAAGTACATTCTATTATATAGGTTGCCATCTTTGCCCCAAATTACAAAATTCCATTTTGTAACCAAGATTAAACCAGTTTGTTCTTCCAGGTTAGCAAACAATTCCTCACTAGTCAGAATCAAACCTAAAATAGATACTCTCAAATTACATCATCCATGGGACAGTGTCCTTCCTCATTTGTAGGAACATTTGTACAGTTTGCACCCTGCCATAGCATTTTCTGCATGCATTACAAAGAACACATCTGTTCCAAGATGAATACCAAAGAAAGAGAGCTTTCTTCAAGGCCAACAGTTTCCCTTTCAGGCATTTGTCATCCAACATGTCACGTTTTACCTTTCTTAAACATAAATACTCTCTGCTACTCCTCAGTCATAGAAAATAATCAAGTTTTGGTAGCAGCTAGCATTTCTTGGGAAGGAATATGAGTTTTGTGTTCCTTTATTACTAAGAATAAAGCCAGAACTAAAAATGGCTGCATATGATATTTGGAGAAATTCAAGTTCTGACCATTAACTCTCATCTCTAAGACTGCGGCTACCATGTGAGTCTACATAATGATTCTCATACACATTACAGAATCAAGATGACAAACACACAGGGAATGTGACAAGTCTGGAAAAAGTCTCCTTTTCCCACTAGAATACTTAGTCCACTGATCACATCTATTTCTTTCCATTAAATATGTTAGATTTAGAATCTAATACCAAATAGAAGAAAAAACATCAGTGGAGAATAGAATAGGCTGGTACTTAGGCTGGATAGAAAAAATAATTTTAAGTAATACCTATCTTTAAAAGTTCCTTCACTTGTTAAATTAGTTGTTAAATTAGTTTTGAGACTGATCCTTGGGTTAATAAAAGGTGCTGGTGAAATGAGCACTAATAAATTAAGCCAAACTGAATAAAAGAAATTTGTAGTTTTGGCCTTGGAATGAAAACCTGTTAAATACATGGGCCACTGGGAACCAATACAAATGTCAGCATAAGGAGTTGTCTAACTCAATGACACAACAGAAGTGTAATAGTAATTCAGTTATTTCCAAAGTGCCAACACTGTAAGTACGAAACATAAATGCAGAAGACAGAAGGAGAACAGCACCACCATTCAGCAGATTTAAACTTATTCTTTATGATGCATTTTCATCAAAATTTGTAGTTTCCAGGTATCAAATTTCATTCATGCAACACCAATCCACTAAGAAATACATATTTTGGTGAGAAAATTAAAGTCCATATTTAAGTAAAAACTGTTTTGAAATAAAACAAAATTTGTTCTTACAAAAAAAAAAATTGTTTTTATTTTTTTTATTTTATTTTTTTTTTTACTAACAGAATAATTATCTGGAAAAAGTAATTTCCCACATGAGATAGTTAAAGGAAGTTAAATGTATTTAAAAATGGAAGATTCTGCATTTACATAGTTATATGCCATTAATATCGAAGATATGCTTTCTGGCAAAAAACTTCTCATGCTTAAAAAATGCACCTTAGTTTTATACTGTACATTACAACATACAGTAGTAAGAAACAGAAGTAGTAAACAGGTTATATGCAAAGAAAAACAGTTACATTACAAGACAGTTACAACTGTGACACAAAAAAATTAAAATGTTCAGCTTTAACAGTATTTGAAGGCAATTCACAATCATTTCAGAAGTTTTGTGAAATTTAAGGCCATTAGTTCTAGATAAAATGTATCTGACACACTCACAAAACTGTGTATTTTGTAAAAACTGTACATGCAAAACCATTTTATAATTATATATGAACAGGCATATAATAAAATTTTTGGGTAGTTCCGTACACAAAATTGTGCACAAAGCAACATGGTTGTGCAATTTTTAAACCAGTTAATTAACATTATCATTCATGCACCCTGAATGGAAATGTGATTAAATGACAATATTAAACCCAAATATTAAGAGCCAGCATCCCTTTGAATGGGCAATCTAGACAAAAAAAGTTAAGATTTTAAATTAAGTTTAAAATGGGCCATTATAAAACATCTGCTGTAATCACTCCAAAAGACTTTTCTGATGCAAAATTTCCAGTGCTTTAAGGAATGCATGATAAGATTTAATGAGCTCAGTGAGTCAACTGTAATACTCTGATAGTTCTGATTTGAGGTAATTTTCTATAATTACTTATAGCAAGTAACTCTTCTAATTTGCTTCAGTAACTAGTTTAAAAAACTGTAAACTTAGATAAACTTAGAAATTGGAGAATCTCTGAAAAAATACACATACCTCCCCCTCAAAGTTTGGAGTTAGTCATCAGTCATATGCAATTATGTTATTCACATTTTAGGAGTTTATTCTCAAACTGTGAGATGAATGGATTACTGAGCACTGATTGAAGCAATTCAGAAATTGGAAAACACATATATATTTGTTGTTTTCTTAGCTTTCATTTCCGTTTGTCTGGACAAACATTCAAAGAGATATTGCTTCTCTTGTTATCTTGTGACAAGCTACTGCAAGCTAGAAGACATGTGAGTCAATATTCCAAACTTTTATTCTTAAGAATAGTTATAAAAGTACTGAAATTTAAAAATAGTAACATGTAAACATTGATAAAGTAATAGCATTCCTATACATTTATATACACACAGTATTCAGAGAGGACAGTATCTGCTGAGTTGAAAACGTGACTTGTGCTTTCCCCTCCAATAAATACATCAAAAAAGTAGGGGGTTTTGTCAAAAAAAATAAGACTTAGAGAGAACATCAACATTTTGCTCCTAGCGTTTAAAAGCTTTCCAGTTGCTCATGCAACCATAGGAGAATTTTGGTATGTGAAGAGAATTTTTCTAGCTCCAAGAAGTTATCAGAAGCTACTGTTGCATCCAGAGACTCTTGACTTGTGATAAATGCTAAGCACTTTGGAGCAGTCATATCTGAGTCTGCAACACGTGAATCGGGGGTGTATAGGGTGGTGGTGCAGGTGATGGCTTTATTCCTCTGACTCTCATGTAGGATAGAAACTGCTCTGGGATCTCAGCTAAAACATCTTTAGCAAGTCTTGCCATGCTTAACACGTGGTTTCCACTTCTGTCAATGTAATCTCGGAATGGCACAAACTACAAAACAAAAGAGATGTTCACACAGGTCGTTATGCAGACACAGAATACATCTTACAACATAAAAATAAGAAAGTTTTATCTAGGGAGTTAGAGTACACGAATATTTTATATATACATATAAAACATATATACACATTTTATATATACATATTTTGTATTTTATATATACACATTGTATCTCAATTTTAAAAAATCTGTCTTCTAATAGAAACCGTGTCATGCTTTCACTTGGGTGAAGTTCTTCACATAAGCCATGGCTAGCTCAGATTGGTAATTACATGTCTCATTGATATATTTGGTTTATCTCTCAACCCTTTTCATACAAGAAGGTAATTCTGCCTCAGAAAGCTATTCTTAGCTTACATTTCCTGCTCACGGAGCTCTCCTACCAGACTGCCTCTGCTCTGGCAGTTTGTGAACAGAATTTTTGCCAACTGAAGTGAACAAAACAGAAAGGATGACTTTATATTCTTGACCATTTTGCATTATACCTAGTAGAACTATGAACCACCTCAACATTTTTAATACGATACTAACAAATGCATAAAGAATCTAAGCAAAAAGGATTGGATTCAGAAAAGAACTTGTTATGTGATACCCAGATCTGCAACCCCTAAAAAGTTAGCTACCCAGCTCTGGCTTGGATTTCATACTAATTAATGAGATGCTTGTGCTACTAGTATAGAAAAAAGAAACCATCTAGGGTCCTTGATTTTTATTCACAACAGACAGCATGCAGAGATGTAGTGGGTTAAGCTAACTAATAGGTTATACCAAAGGGAAAGCTGATTTGAAATTCTGCTTCTTGCTCAGATTTTGGGGCCTGTCTCAGGGCAATAGCTGGGTGACTTTTCAAAATTGGGATTTGATGTCCAAAGCTACTTCTGGTACTGATTATACTAGGCTATGCTATGCTGGAATTCAAAGTCTAATGGTGCCTTTCACCCCCCCTCACAAAACAGGGAGATGTAATTGTTAACTGTTGTACTCCAGAATAAAACTAGAACTGATTGAGAAGTCAGACCCACAGATCTCTCATCTCCTGACTGAACTCTGAAATCTGAAGACTCTTTTGCCATGATACTAACCAGACTAATTTTGCTTTCTTGGATGCAGAGCAACCAAGGCTACAGATTAAATTCAATTTTTCTAAAAAGCATTGAAGTTTTCAAGATTTAGGGGAACACTGAATTACAGTGAGAGTTCAGTCTACACTGTATTTCTGAGATCCTGAGAGTTTTCCAGAAATCAGAGAAATAAACAAAAAGAAATCTATTAAATACATTAAACAAATAAAAAACCTCTTGGGGAAAGAACACCCCACCACCACCACCCCCCATCCCACCCCCCAAAAAAACCCCCACCAACCAAAAACAAAGACAACATTTCAGCAATAAAGAACTTGAACTTAAATCATTTTTACAACAACTTTGGAAAGCACTTCTCACCCTGGACTTACAAAACCTGTCTAGGCATCAATCTCCTACTAAAAGGTGTTTACAATTCAAATAAGAGATGATTCTTTGCATAACTGTCCTGAAAAGGATCTCAAATTGCCAGAAAAAAGGCTTCAAGCCTAAGTATTTGAACTATGTTGAATTAAACTGAAACCTGTCACAAAATTAAGCATAAACTGCTACTGATTAGAGCATTTCCCCAGGAAGCAGTAGATCTGCAGTTTCTTAGAAGATGACTTAGCCACAGAATTGCTGAAGCTAGAAGTGACCTCTGGAGATCCGTTAGTCCAACCTTGCTGCTCAAGAAGAGCTGGCTAACGCAGGTTACCATAGTCAACAAGAGTAGTCAGCAAGACTATTCAATCAGAATAGCCTTTATTCCAGATAGGAGCATCCTTTACCTCTTCGTTGTGTTGTGTCCAAGAATGTGTCAGGCATAAGGGCAGGAGAACAACAGGCAAAAAGGAACCTGACTTTAGGGTATTAAGCCAGGAAGCAAGGTATCTGCAATTCCATAGTTAGATGTCTTAACTATTTCTGTGTTTATTCAGTAACTCTTCAATACAAGAGACAAGCACATACTGTGACATTTACTAGTACTGACTCCTCCACTTCATAAAAAGGCTCTAGCAGTTTTCAGAAGCCAGCCCAGCACTGCCCCGTCTCAAGTGGTTGTTCCTTCTTAAACTCCATCAACTTTTCTGTAAGAATACATCTGACTGCCCCCAGAAGTATGAAATTAGAAGAACAACAAAACAGAACAAGCATCTCTGTAACCTGCTGGTTTACACATTCAGCTGGGAAGGGATAAGCTTGGTGTTCATTTCTCCCTCGTGTGGTTATTCATTTTCTAATGCAATGTCACTCTTATGTAAAAAGCACATGCAGTCTGAGCTAAAGAACAAAATGTGTCCCAACCCAAGAGATCACTTTACCCATTAGTCTGCAGACATGAAAACTCAGACCACTGTTCTGCAGCAAAGGGAGGCTATTTCAACAGTGTAATTGTTGAAATGCAATTATACAATATAGATGACCTGAATTAGTCTCCCTCCCCTCTCCTTATGGTATACAGATGACAGAGGAGCTGGAGGAACTATGGACAGATAAGCACACATAGAGATATACAAGGACAGCTGGCAATGACAGCAAGGCCTAGAGCTATCATGTAGAAGAAGTAGAAGTGGCAGAGGAATAGAATGAAAGACATAAGAGAAATCAAAGGGAAACTGATGGAATGTAAAGTGCTTTTTCTATAGTTTGAGAGTTTCATTTAAAAGGCTAATATACAAAATTTTAAAGAGAAACAATAGGTACATTACCACGAGTAATTATTTTCCTAAAACTTCTTAAATAGGAAAAGGATAACAAAGGAGCAGAAATGGAACAAACTGAGGAAAAACTGGTACACATGTAATACAATATGTATGTATACTAGCAAGAAGGGAGTAATGAAGGTCATGTCTTTACATGAATTTCAGTCAGTAGTAAATATGATAGTGACTCACTGTTAGCAGGCAAATTTTTCCTTTACTAATTTAATTAAAATATTTCACAATACTGACTGTTAAAATTATCAGTTAATTTCATTAGTTAATTTTAACTAACCTAATACATGAAAAATAAACTTGTTATATTTCAGTAGTTAATTTTATAAAAGCAAATCAGTTTTATCCTGCCAGATAGAAAATAAAGGTCATACCAAACCTAAAGGGTTTGATGTTATCCCTTTTTATTTATTTAGCTAGCCTATAATGTATTTGTTAGTATTTAGACAGAAAAAGAGCACAAAATAATACTGCCTTCAGGTAATTCAATATGGCTTTGGGCAAAGTTCTGACTGAAATATGTTAATAGTAAATAAATGTTTTATTACATTTCTGATATGCAATGAATTCTAAAGAAATACAAAAGGGTATTCATTACATATTATTTTTTATTTCTCAGCAGAAATTAGAATATTTCTGATGCAAAGCATTTTCACAAATCTTTTTTATAACACTTGAAGAACTCTATTTATGCTTTTTGAATGTAAAACCAGCAGCTTTTGGAGCTGCTGTTGTTTGGAGAAATTATATATGATTATGTTGCATATATTTAAATGCATTTAAATGTAAGTGCAATGCATGCCAGAGATATCTGCATTAGCTTTAAAAAAATCTGACATGGCACAAGGTGTTGCAGAAATACTAGTTTGGGGTCCAGAAACACTTCCAGCTCTGGAGGCGTATCTCCACACACTGCTCTGTTGAACAGCACTGACATACACAGCATAACAGATTACAGACAGTCCCTCTCTAGCCCAGTATGGGCTACCAAGGAACATTATAAAGGCTTTGACAAAATGAGAAACTGTATTTCTTGCCTCCTGTTCAGCTGTCCAGCTTCTCCTCATCCCTACTTCTATAATTACCTTTTTGACAACATTGACTAAAGCAGCCAGCATGTCTCACTCTTCTGAGAGTTTTGATATCTCACTCTCCCATCAGTTTTCTCTGTATGTTGCAGAAATGAAAAAGGTCTGTTTTTCAACTATTAGAAGAAGTAATTCAGGAATCTATGACTTTCTTTAACATATATCCATACAGATTATGAGGGCAATTTAACTGCTGTCATCTTATTCTCATTTCTGATCCCCATTTAGGAAAAAAATAGAGAGGGAATTTTAATGTAGTATTTATTGCACTGGGAAGCTTTAAGACTGGGAAAAAAAGATCTGATCATTTTAATTTCCACATATTTACACAGAATTGTTTATTTTGTATTGTAAACAAAAAGAACTATAAAATCAGGTGTCATATACATGTTTTGAACATCTCCTTGGATTGAGATATTGTATCCACCAGCAGTTATCAAACCCTTAAACATTCACATACCAGTATTGGTAACATCAAACATTTTGAAAAGTTTCAGTTCCTACATATATAAATGAAAACAAATATACACATTCCAAAGTTCATCAGCTGCAATCTGACCTTAATTTTTATTAAAACATTACCACCTGCAATATGAGCTATTCATATAGCTCAGTTATTTTATGTGTGTATATATATATATATATATATATATGTATATATTCTACTAACCAACAATAATATAAAAATCCAACCTGGCTTGGAGAGATATAAGTGAAAATAAGCAAGAGGAAAAACAAGTAAAGACTATGAATTTTGACAAATAGGAGGAATAAAGGGAGAAGAAGAAATGGCAGATCGAAGGTAAGGTTTGAACCTAAGGATGCCTGTCAGGGTTTAAGAGGCATTTGGACAACACCCTTAATAACATGCTTTAACTTTTGGTCAGCCCTGAAGTGGTCAGGCAGTTGGACTAGACGTCTGTTATAGGTCCCTTCCAGTGGAAATACTCTATTTCATAAATGTATTCAGACAATTCCAGGAAAATACACTGTCCACAGAAGATTTAGTTTTAGACATATCATTCTTTCTAAAGTAGAAAAGAAAATAAAAAATGCATAGCTAGTTAATTTTATTTGATCAAGAAAATAATTATGAAATAAAGTCTGTCCAGGGAGGTAGGTAATTGGGAGGCAAGATGGGGTGCCTGGAGCATGGATGAAATATATAGTTTGGACAACCTGTGGAGTTGAAGAAATCTGCAGCTCTGAGGGGAAGGGGGATTATGGTGGGTGTGTATGTGCATGCAAAGCTGCTATACCACCCTGCCAGTCGTTGCATAGGATTGAATGACAACTACTGGGCTGACTGACTGACTGTAGGGAGCAGGAACAGAACCAGAGGACTTTGGCAGAGAAATGGAATGCAGATGAGAGTAGCACTCTAAGGGCTTGGTGCAGTCATGTAAACACAGACCACGGAATCATAGAATAGTTTGGGTTGGAAGAGACCTTTAAAGGTCATCTAGTCCAAGCCCTCTGCAATAAGCAGGGGCATCTTCAACTAGAACAGGTTGCCCAGAGCCCCGTCTAACCTGACCTTGAACATTTCCAGGGATGGGGCATCTACCACCTCTCCGGGCAACCTGTTCCAGCTATCATCTGAGGCTCCTTAAAGCATGAGACATCTGCATGGTTGTATGTGGCAGACACGACATAGGAACTAGGAGATCCTCATGGTCTTGTGGACTGGCAGTTAGAGGCAAGGAAAGATACCCTAGGCATTTCAAATGCACATGTTAGAAGTCTAGGTATTGCCAACTTCCACAAAAGTTGCAGTTTTTCATTATGGAATCATAGTGAGATTGCAGTACAGAGGCAACTATCTCTTCTCCCATGGTTGTATGAACCTAAGACTTTATATCAGTGTGCTGCCAGTTAGGGGTCATTTCCTAATGAATGCAGATCCACTACGATGTGTTATATAAAGGCTTATAGGTATCACAGAGAGTTTCTGACCTTGTTATGAACACCTCAAGATAAAGTAAGTCAGGGCTAAGGTAAAATGAAAGGTAGGAATATAGATAGAAACAAGAATTCAAAACAAACAGCATCAGTAAAATCTAACTATTAGAGTAAATTTTCTCTCCCACCTGCACAATGTCTCTTTCCGCAAACTTTCCTCTTGAAGAAATCCTCACTACATCACCATCCAGTTCTTCCATGGCTTAAAAAAAAAAAAAAAGAAAGAAACAAAATGAATTTATTTATGAGTTCAACTACACAACAAAAACAAGCTTACTGAGAAAAACTTCAGTCAATTTACACTCTAGGGGAACAAACCCAACAGTTGTTACTTAGGTAACTCTTTAAGATCATCTGTGCCATAAAATACATCATGCTTTGTAGTTATCTAGCACTTTTTCATGTTGACAATACATACTTTTTGCCTTGCAATCTTCAGAACAAAACAGACCACAATAAGGTCTTTATCCTTCCAGCTCTCAAACCAGCAAGTATATCTGTTTTGGTAAGGCTGTATTTATACTTTCATAGGTGGAAAAAGAATTCATCTTCAGCAACTCTTCTTGCAGAAGATATCATAGGATACAGCACAAAGAGGTAATAACTCACATTCATACTGAAAAAGTAATGACTGTTAATGCACAGGAATGAGGAGTTCTTAAAAAATATTTATTAAATTTATTGGGTAACTCTTCTTGTATCTTTCTAAGCAGGATCCAAGAAAACTCTAAAATTGGCCAGATACCCAGAAGCCATTCTAGGTAGAAAGGTATACCTGCTCTCTGGTCAATGTTGAAATGCATGGACTTGGGATCACAGATTATTGCTCAGCTGTTGGATCTGCAACCCTTCTTTCAGCATACGCTGTGAAAATCAAAGCCCTGCATCACTGAGCTTCTCAGGGGTTTACACACTGGGCTGAGTTCACTGAAACCAGCATTTCAAAATCTAGTTCTTCCAATGCAAGAACTAGAAAGCATCAATGTTGCTATCAGGAGCCAAGTTCAAGCCAAACAAAAGAGCATGTTTGTTGAAAGAAAAAATTAGTAGGTCTGTAGAGCACGTTGCCAGATGATGCTGTTGATACAAAAAATGTACACGTGTTCAAACCAGGAGACTGATCAAGTATTTGAAGGAGAGATCCACTGAAAATTTCCAAAATAGACACAAAGCACATCCTGCTCAGGAAATTCAAATCTACAAACAGTATTCAGGGAAGTATCATATTTCCTTATTCTATTCTTAACATTCTCTAGATAACCACCCATTGCCATGTCAGATACAGAACACTGGGCAAAACAGACCCCTGATCTGACCTGTTACAGTCATCCTCACACTCATAAGTGAAGTTCTGCCAAATGTATGTGCCACCTATCTGAGCTCCAGACTTTTAAGAACCCCTCTGGTAGGCCCCAGGGGCTGGGAGATCTCTGCAGTGATACCTGCAGAGAAGTAACTTAGTCTCTCTACAGCAGAGCTGAGGCTTGACTGGCGTTTGAATTGTAAGACAGTGTGCCTGGAACATACACCCTCCTACACACACAATTCTTCAGCGTCCACATCAGACATGGAGTCTGTTCTTTTTTCCAGAAGGAATTTCTGCAGATGGAAAAGTCATTTCTCTGCCCTCTTGGGCATTAAGGAACTACAGATTTGGCACACATCTAATGGGTGAATTTCACTGTGGCAGTATACTCAAGGAGTGTGGGTCCAAAGATGGAAACTATATCCTGCAGTACAAACAGAATCCTGCCTTAAGAAAAGCAACAGGGATGACACCCTAAAAACTCTGCAAAGACAAGCTCCAGAAGTAAAAAAAAGACTGAATCTGCATGTCCTGACTGAGCTAAGGGGAGCCTGGGCAAACCCAAGGACTGGACAAACAGGGAGAAAGGGAAAAGGCAAAGGAGGAGTGAGAGAAAAGTAAGTAACATACAACTGAAGTGGGGATTATCGGGGGTAAAAATGAAGTTTGCAAATCTCCCTCATATGCATTTATTAAGATAAACTGTCTTTTCTCATTGCTTGTGGCATACAATCATCTGAAGTGTAAGAGTCCACCTGGACAATCTCTTCAAGGAATAAGATACTTAAAATTATCACTAATATACCACTTGTCAAAAAGCATATGAAAGTCAACCTCCAATAAATTTTTGTGTGTGTTATTTTTTCCTCATTTTCATACTCTTAGAATATTTGTACAAGAATTAACATGTACAGTCATCAGTGATATTTACATTATACATCTGTGGTAGTACTAAGTATATTTCACGTAGAAAAGAAGGCATACTGTCTAACCAGAAGTACTAGAATTAAAAGGAAGGATGTAGGAGGAATAGATATACAGGGAATGTCTACACTTCATAGTGCAGTGATATATATGATCGCACTTAAATTAGTCCAAATAACAGAAGCAGCTTAGTTACTGCAATGGAGAATGGTGTTCTGGAATATCACACGAAAGAATATGCAAATAATCCTGGTAATTTCTCTCCTGCTGTAACATTCTCTCAATGCTGCTACACAGTAAGGCTCACTCCTGTTATCTAGTGAAACCCAGGTTAACCCAGATTACCTCCTCAAATGTCTTTATTTTTCTCAGTATTTTATTACTGCAGTAAGAACAGATGATCAATACTTCCAGTCAACTGACACTTCACAAGGCAACTAAATATCTGTGTTGAAGAAATTCAACATTACTTGAGTATATGTACTTTACTGTGGGTTTGTGGGGGTTTTTTTTCCACTCATCTTCTGGAACTCTGTAAATGCTGAGCCCCCATATGATTCTGTGACTTGAACAGAGAGCCTGAGGGGCTACACAGCTCCACATGGTAGCTTGTAATCGTACTGAGTTATCAATCAATCCAGCTGGAAACGTCAGCAGTGCTTACTGCTTGTTCCATATTATGCTCTTTTAAATAACAGTATTTGTTCGAAAAACCACACACTACTACAATGTAAACAAATATAACAAATTCTAGGAAAAACACCAGAATACTTACCATCAAATTCTGCTGGTCCCACCCCCACTATAATTATTGACATTGGAAGCTTTGAAGCCTTCAAAAGAAGAAGAAAAAGAGCTTTAACACATTACATAACCTCTGCCAATAATATGTGAGATCTGCGGACAATCTGAATAAAAAACATGCAGAAGTTATGTTTTAAAGAAAATTTTTTTTTTCCACCTAAAAAGTTGAGTGGTGTAAACTACCTGCTTAAGTGGTACAAAATATCTTGGATGCAGATAGAAAGGCAGATGATTATTTTAATTTATTTTTTCCTTATAAAGTCTCTGAATCATATAGGATTGTAATTAAACACAACAAACTGTGTTAGGATTTAATACCAATATGACAACTAAGACAACAAATTTGTCTTAGAAGTTTTTGTAAACTGACAATAATTGTATATACATACCTAATGACAGTTTGACATTTATTTAAATGTACTTTGCTGTTTCTTGATATTATGTGGCTGCTTGGAACTATGTGACACTATTTTTTACATAGATCTTATGCCAATTTTTCTCAACAGAATAAATCACCTATTTGAGGGATACGCATCTTGTATTTTTTCCATAAATGAAATTTTATTCAAGTCAGTCATCTGTGCCACAAAGTAAACAAGATATTGAACTGGCTTATGGTAAGATTTTAAATTTTATTTAATCTTTTTCATTCAATGAAACAAGGCAAAGATGATATCTGGCTTTCCCTGAATAAACTCTCTGTAAAACCTTCAAAATTATGAAGACAGTATCATAAATATTTGATTCTCCTGCCCTGATAGTAGCACCAGATATCTGCTAATTTACAGAAATAATCTGAAACTGCCTCTGTTGAGGAAGGTAACAACTAAAAAAAAAATCTACCAAATGTCAGGGTTGACAACTGTTCCTTATTGAGATATTCCGATGAACTGTGAAATGTTTACAGTCATTTTAAACAGGAGTATACACTGGCCAAAAATAATAGATGTATGCTTTCTGCTAAATTAAACTCTGCTTCACTGAAGTCTGAAGTCAAGTGGGTTTAGAACATATTGTCATATTTTTCTTTTGGAATATAAAAAGTGTTTTTCTCCCTAATTTGTAAGATATTCTGATTTTAGATACATCATCACCATTTCCCATTCTTCACCTGTCATAATACTACATATAAAACCAACTTTCTTTAAGCAGAAGATTTACAGTTCATTACTGTAAACATGCTATTTAAAACAATGAAAATATGCCATTCTATAAGTCACTATTTAATGTTCTACACCACTACATTATACACTATATACTATACATCGACTGCAAATTCATCACAAGGTATTACTACACAGTCACTCTTCCAGCTAAAATTTTGTAGCAGAGTAAAAAAAAATTTAATAATCCCTTGTTAGTTAAATACTAATATGCTACTGAAGATAATAGTAAAGGCCACCTGGCCATGGTCCTGGCAAACCAGCTCTAGGTGGCCCTGCTCGAGCAGGGGGTTGGACCAGATGACCTCCAGAGGTCCCTTCCAACCTCAACCAGTCTGTGATTCTGTGATTAAGGGCTATAAATACAGCGTACCTGTAACTGAATTACAGTGCACTGCATAAGTCAATAATAGTAAGTATAGAATATTTTTGAGACATGAAAGCATTTCTCAGAACAGAACATCTTCTGTTTTTCAGGTGTTTTCTAGAATCTTATTGCTTGATTGTAAAGAAAACATCCTTTAAAGACATTCCTACTCACACAGACACAGTATTATGTGATACAATGTATATGAAAGAGTAAGTGGCAAGGACAGCATCAAGACAAAGAGTTAAACTTTTGCATATAAACTTAAGTGTTGGCATTTCCTGAATGACAGCATAACCTTTAGACAGTTTGGTAAAACAGAATGTGTCTGACTTATATGCTGTAATGAGAAAGATGCCTAAGAGCACAATCAGTGTTAAAAAATGAAATATATTCTTCCTGAGTTTTACACATATCAAGTTGCATTGAACACCACTGCCCTTTTTATTATTTTGGATATTATTAAGCATTTAACTAGTTCTGTCATGGTATACTGTGCTCACACTTCAAGAAGTATACAAAAAAATGAATGCATCTTCATAAAAAGAAAAGACAGCAAATATTCCCAAACTTCCACTCATTCCAAGCTAACACCACATCTGCTGTATTTCCAGGCAGTTGCAGACTAACAGTTATTATTCCTAAAAATGAACTATCACTGGAAACAAGGTTTTTCTGTATGTCTTAGTGGCAAATTACTTAATGTTACAAGGTATCAGCCAACTGGACTTGCTGGTCTCTTACTTACTGACTTCAAAGCGAGGGGTGAGTTAAACCAAGAGCTGCTCTTTTTTCTCCATGGAGCCTTTTTGCCACCTAAAAGAATCTCATCTAAAAGAAGTTATATTCTAAACTTCTAGGCTAGGCTAGACTAGAGAATGAACTTCCAAGCTAAAAGCTTGTTTATCTCCTTTAAAAGAGAGTCAGTTTATCCTACTTTAATATTGGAAGCTGGAAGAGGAGAGGAAGTAAACTGGTACCTTCAAACACAGTTACAGCTTTGAGTGTAAAAACTTACCAGGTGGGCTGTCAGAGACCTTATTAATACACAGACTCTGCCTACGTGCTGCTGGCTAGAACCTGAGGGCATCTTGTTCTCCAGTGAAGAGAGAACATTTCAGTAGTATTTTCATGTGCACCCTACAAACTGGACTGGCATTGAATCTCTACAGGAGGTAGTGAAAATGGGCCTTCAAAAATATGCCACCTAATTCTACACTACTCGTTTTGACATGATGTCAAATTTTAATGTAGGCTTTTCACCCACCACCTCACTATTAACTAGATCCACTGTGCTGTGTTCAAAACTATTGGTATAGATCTTTTCAAACCCTGCGTGGAAGTTGTTTCTGTGTGTACTTTCATCTGACATTTCCCAGGGACAAAAGCAAAACTTACATTCACTATGGATTCTTTTGTCTGAGCCATATCAGAAATAACACCATCTGTAATAATGAGAAGAACAAAATACTGGGAGCCATCTTTTACTGAAGCAGCATATCTAAGGGAAGAAAAAACAACATTATAACAGTAAAAACCCCCTTTTTACAAAGGAACTAATATGAAAAGAAGCTGTATTTTTAAAATTTGACTACTAAGGACTAAGAAAAATAAAGAAACATGATGCAGTGGGTTTCAAAAGTAAAGACATTCATAATTAAGATAGACATTCTACTTTAAAATGAGAACATTAGGAAAACATACCTCATACAATATTGATACTGATAATCTGCACGTGTTGAATCAGTGAAAAATAGGAACTGTATCACTACCAAGAGGAGCATGGACAGAATGTCCTTTATAGAATCATGAGTTGTTAGAAACTCTAAGTTATGTAACAGTTATTAAATCTGGGGAACCTAGCTTGGTATGAAGGGCATACATTAATATTGAATGGTTGGTTTTATAGAACAAATAAAATTTATCAGGAATCAGCACATTCCATAATTTTATTTTTTTTTCGTCTTACAAAAACAGGTTACTTACTGTTGACCACGCTTGCAGACTTACAGTTCACATTCACGTGCACATTTGTACAATGGCTGAACATGCACCCTGCAACCCTGGCTTAGATATTCATGTCTGTACCACCCCTAGATGTCCTTTCAAGACTCAAGCTTCTCCCTGTGCTGCACATGAATACAAGACAAAACACATCCAGTGCCATTTCATTCCCACCTCAGCCAAAGGACCCAAGAAGCAACTGCTCTTTGAAAATGAGCAGCTTTTGAAGATTTGAAAAGTCCTGATAGACAGTGAGTCCACAGCAGCCCCACTGAACTCTATGGCCTGCATACCAGAAACTATGACTTCAGTTCATTTATCTTCAACTCCCAAGGGTCAAAGTGTCTTATATAGTTAGTGAAGAAATTTTCTTGTGTGTAGCAGGTCGCTCCACTTGCTGCTTCACTTGACAGCAGCCAGTATAGTTCCTACTTTCATGAAGGCTCTTGGTGCTGTGAAGGAGTCAAATAGTAGAACCTTGTAATAAAAGTAGCAATGAGTAGCATGGAGATCAGTACAAAAAAAAAAAATTAGCTTCCATATGAATACTGTAGAATATATGTCCAAGTACACAATATGACTGTCAAAGAACTCACTATCTTATTGGCCGCTGAACAAGAAAGGCCTGTGTCACTGAACAAGATATGTTCTAATGATGCTCATGATGATTGCATATGCTTAGGAAATTCTAACTCTGATGTTACACAGTGCATTTGCAAGCGAGTACTCCCAATAAATAAGATGCTGTAACCACAACATTTACAAGAGTTCGGAGGAATGTTTGTGAAATGGAATCTACAACTCACAGAAAGCCATCACATTCCTCCTTCTCCCTCCCCAAGATACAGATGGGTAGAAAAGCCACACAGACAATGAACCTGTTGAACATCATCTATTTTCATTCTGGCAGTAGGGACTGATAGTTAAACATCTAGATTAGCAAGACCTACTGTGGAATACATTTTCACTACCATGCAGAGAATTCTTTTATCTCATTTTTCCACAATGCTTATAATCTTTTCAATGATGACTGCAGTGACAAGGGATGATGAGAGTAAAATAAAAATTCATTACCCTTTCTGAGCACTTAATACTGTCTACGTACCTACGCTGAAGAAATGGAACAGAAATTTGGTTATTTCAAATTTTCCACAGAATAAAACATTCTGAAGTCTTTTGCAAGAAAGATCTTATATGAGGAGGGGAGATGACAGAAGACAGTAGGTTGAATCTGGTGTAGTTTAGATAACTCCCTAGCTGGGGATGGATGATAAACTCATTATCTGCTTGAAGAACTTCTGAAGAGTTCCGAGATCCCAACAGGACAGTAATATCTGACAGTTTCCAGAGATTTCATCAGAGGCATATTTTTAAGTAGGAGGGATGTGCGAAGAAGAAATTTCTTTGAGACTGAAGGTAGATTCAAAGAGTAACTGCAGGCTAGATCAACATTTCCAGTACCATGTGTATGAGAGTCAATAGAATAGCCAAGAAACTGAACCTTGAAGGAAAATGATGTTACTGAGAGCTGGACTGGTACATGGATTGTATTAAGGATGATCATGCAGTAGAAATCCTCATGAAGATACTTATCTTTTCCACTATAATGTGGTGTGATTTGCTACCAGAAGGAGTTCCCAAAGTTGGCAACAACTTGGTGTTTAGACAAAAGTTCAGTGGAAGAGCTACAAATGGTGGTGACAGGCTTCTGTAATTCTGCAAAAGTTGACAAATATTCCTGAGAAACAACTGGTGAGAAAAGGAACTCAGTTTATGCCAACGCTTTGATGGTACTAGAATAAGAATTTAAATTTTTTGAATGAACAGGAGGCTTGAGGTTAATCACCAAATTCTGAACCAGCCAGCTCAACTGATACGACAAGTTCTAAAGAAGAAAAAGCCAGAGAAGTCAATGGGTTAGATTTCCAGTTAACATGGCTAATGCAGACACTGAATGCCACTTATATGGAATTCAGCTGTCAGAAGGATTGGCGTATTTCCTCACAGTCTGAAAACTGCTACTGGAGAGATCCTGTCAAAGGGAAGATTAAAAGGAAGACGCTAGTTGTAAAGACAAGCAATGGAATATACACGTACATAATTACATAATTTGAATGGTATGATTTGAAGATGGAACAACTAATCTTCATGATAAATAACTGAATTCAGCTATCTAGCCATGCTGCAGTGCCCAGAAAATTCTTCGCACTATAGAATTTGCAAATTATTTTTCATTGGGCTGTAGAACTAACAACAGCAAGAACAGATAGTAAATAAATACTTGCTACAACAATTAACTATTTTGCAAGCTCATAAATAAAACATTAACAATACAATGATTTACACTTCCCTACTGCTTTATTTTATAAACATTAGTTCTTCCTCTCTATCTATAAAAAAAATAAAATCTGTTCAGGTAGTTACTCAGCTAAATCATCTGAGCCATATCACTTTTCCTATACCAACACATGGAGGTATACTGTAAGTCACGATCTTGTATGCCAAAATAAGGCAACATTATCCTTCTTAAGAAACTTCTGCAAACACAAGAAGGGTTTTACTTTGAGAAGTTAGATGAGGTGTTGTATAACACAGCACGATGGCTCCCCAGTGGTGGCTGCTGCACTATTGCCTTAACAGTACCACTACCAGCTGGGAATTGTTGCCACAGAGAGCCTTGGAAAATTTTGTTGATATTTTGGACATTTTGAGATTAGAGGAACCACATATGCCAAAAAAATTTGCATTTTATAAATTTTCTGATAGATTACTGTCTTTTCTGGGAAGCAAAAATTCTGTGCTCCAAAGGACATAAAAAGAAAATGGCAGAGTGATCTCACAAAAATTTTTTTCATTATGATTTCTCCTAAGATTTTAACACAGGGTGGATCAACTGGATCACTTGTATTTATTTTTAATCAGCGATGAAATTCTGCATAATACTAGCACATGGTCTTCAAACCTACTCAAAGGTACAAGATAATCACGTTAGACTGAATAAACAGAACAGCTGTAAATCTTTTTCAATGTTTAGCATCATGTAACTGTTAGCCTTTTATATGTGATAGTTATACTGACAATAAGAAGTTTCTGCAAAGTACCTGTTGTGATGCTTACCTGGCTACATGATTAATTACAGGGGCAAAGTTTGTTGGTCCATAAAGCTGTACAGATTTTAGACTCCTGTAATATGCCTCCATTACACCATCAATTCCATGGCAGTATGGATTTTGAGGGTTTCCATTCTAATGAAAGCAAGAGATGATTAATCACTAAAAGTAATTATGAAGAAAAAATGATGTAGGTTAGTGAATGCTACCCAGTGTACATTTTTAAATGGCAAAGACCTAAGCATGCTAGGATCTATTCAGAGAGTTTACTACAAATGCCCAATGTAAGTGCCATGGCTGGTTGTGAGTGTTAACCGCCTAGGGAAGGAGGTTCTGGCAGCCTCATGTTAAATGCAGTCTGGATCACTGGAACTGGTTCCAGTTCTTTCCTCTGTAAAAGCACCACAATGCCTCATGAATTAACTGAATTAGTTTTAGAAACAACTTTTAAAACTGAAACTAGCCAGGAATAAGTCTGCTGTTTTAAAGGCCTTAAGATTATATGTATCAATATATTTGAACTTGCCACATGAAAGTCCAAAGTCTGTGATTCAAATTAATATCTGCCATTGCACCTGTTTTAAATCACTATCCATGTGGAAAACGTTTCCTTGAGATAAGACATGTGGCATTGTTTTCTAGCACAGGCTAACAGAAGAAATAGACATCTACAATCACCAGCATTCTGCCATGTCTTTGCTGCTATCTAATTAAAACTCACCTGATATACCTATGCTTGCTGTAATTCTGACAACTCTATCCTACTCAGAGAAGAACAAAAAACTGAAAATAAGCAAGTAGATAAACATCCACACTAATCACAAGCATTTATAACACATCAACCTTTCTGGCAAATCCCGTTAGATTTTAGGTTTGTCATTTAACTGGCACATGGACCAGTCTCAGATTTGTTCGTCATTTCAGCTTCAAGTCCACTTAGTTATCTCTATGCCTCTAAACTAGCAACCCATAAAAGATAAAGAGATCCCAGAAAATGAGCGAGAACTATAACAATAATAATAAGAGATTATCTTGGATCACGATCACTTGCTTCTTAAGATAGATTAGCTTCAGTCTGAAGTCTTTCAAGCATCTGTTTCTCATGCTGCTACAGCTGAGGTTAAAGATGATTACTTTTCTTTATTACTATTTTTGGCCTACAGGGACTTCTTGACGCTGGATTTCTTTCAGTAAATTCACTATGATGAAAAATTCTGAATCAGTCTTTTATACAGAAGAATTAGCACATTCTCTGTTCTCTACTTGTCCAGTAATTGCTTAAGACCGCAACCTTAACTCCCCAAATTTTGTTGTAGTAAAGAAATTAAAACAATATATAAATATTTATTTACTTACCAGTGCAAATTCATGTGACACTCTTCCATCTGGAGGCAGTCTAGCTCCAAAACCTAGAGCTGGGAACATTTTATCACTATCATAGTCCTGAATTATTTCACCTACTGCTTTCAGTGCCATGCCATAAGCATTCAGCTGATAGGGATTCATGTAGTGCAGTGAAGTAGGCTGTGAAGGGTTACCTGTTGAAGCAAGAATCAGATTTACTTTAAAACTGAATCACTTCAAAATGTTCTCTCTTAAAAAAGACAGAAATCTAAGAAAGCAGAAATTGAAAAGAAAGGATCATGAAAAGAAAACGAACTTATTTCCTATATACATAACTGTGGTTTTATCCGGCAAAAATGCAATGTTCTGAATACATTTTTAATAGGTTAACAGTAGTAGCTGTAAACTTTTTCAGCATTGAAAGGGCAGAAACAAAGTGATTAGACTTGTAAATTTGTGTCATTTTATAATATGATACACACTTTTAGGATGAAATTTACGTAAGTATTATGACATTCTGAAAGCAGCTTTGGAGGAGGATGAAAACTTATCTCTGCTTCACCTCACTTCAGCCTCACTCCACCTGAAACTCCTTTCTTTTGCCCCTCTCATTGGGGTCTTCTAAGTTAGCCAGTTTTCTCCAAGCAATAAGAAAGAAAAAATAAAAATCAGAAAGAAAATATTTGCAAACTGCTCCTACTTATTCAATTTTATAGGTGGCTTCTTCAATTTTTGTTCTGTTTGCCCTGCTTTTCTGGACAGGAATTGGCCTCTAGTCTGTTGCTCAGCAAAATGGAATCCTGCTTCCAGGTGGTGCCAGGCATACAGATAATCAATAATACAATGAAGTTAAGCAGAATACTGATATAGATACATACATACACACACATATGTACACTTAAAACTGAACACAGCACATACATACACAGGATGTTTATTTCTATTCTTACCATTTGAGGCTGTGAAATCAATAGCTACTGTGAAATTGATTTGGGTTCTGCAGAAAAAGCAAATACAGATCTTATTAATAGTGTTACTGTTATGTGGAAAAATAAACAAGAGATTGTAATGTTGTTTGTGGACAAACTGTAGGACACTGACTTTCTAATACAGGAAATAAACACTGAAAATACTCTAAGGTTCCAGCCAAAAGCTACACAACACTATTTTATTAACACACTGAAAACAGTTACTTTACTCCATCCTTCCTTTTTGCATTGTTTATGAAAAATCCTAAATCATTAATAAGTTTATTAACATCCATAAACATTATTAATTCATTTTCAACAGTGATGCTGATTTTTCCTTGGATATATTTTAGCCTTAGTCATGGAAGACTTTGACAAGGGAAGTAGGCTTTTACGGATCTGCTCATTTTCTTAATACTAAAACTGTGCCTTCAATCAGAACATGTTTGAAATCATGCTATGCATAAAATCTTTGGACAGGATATCATAGTTTTTGACAGTGGATTTCTTTCATGTGAACATAGTCAATACTTTGAGTGAGCATATCAAGGTAATTCTTGGAAGACAAAAGTAAAACTAGAAGCAGGAATATAAAGGTCTGTATTTGGAGCAGTAGCTGAGTAAAGCCATTATTGTGCATGGATCAATTGTTAGCAGAGACATTGTCAGGAAAATTAATCATTAATAGACTTTTACAGAGTGACAATCCAATTAAAAAGTTCTGTTCTGCAACTTCCTTCAGGACAAAACACTGTCATTCTGGAGATAATCTCTTAGCTAGTAAGACTCTATCAGGAAAAAGAGTTTGTATGAATCTGAAAATTGACTTTTTGCTCAGATTGAGTTTTTTACATCTTCCTTCAAATTTCTGCCTCTCAGTGTGTGCAAGTATGAACTTAATGACCAAATTAGCAAAGATTAAAGCTTTTTGAAAGTTATTGAGCAGATTTAACTCATGCACATTTAGATTAAACATCAACAATCTGACACCTGGCCTTGCAGTAGTGGTTTTAGTGCTCAAATAACCTGATGTGCCCAGAGAAAATACTATTTATTTAATAAAAAAATGTGTATGAAAAAAAATTCGCATGGAATCATTTTATCACACTGATCAAGGCTAACACAAACTAAGCTAGGTTATGAGTGGACTCTGTCTCCAAAAAGTGGTAAAAGCCTACCAATGCCCACAGTATCTGGAAGAGTCCTTGGAACATGGTCAACCCCGGATACGTCTAAAAATGCTATGGCCTCAATATGGACTTCAACAAAAAAAACAGTGAAAGCTGCTCCAATCTCTGAAAAGTTCAGAGGCCTAAGCTTTATGAGAGAAGTTTTTCTGCCAATACTTCTGCATTCTGCTTTATGCAGTTTCACCAGAAAATTTTAAATGGCATGACAAGTCAGATTTTGTTTGATCTGTACCCAAATGTCAGGCACTGTGGCTTCTTAAACACACTACAAACAGCTACACTAGAGGCAGAACTGTTTCTTCATGCATTTGTGTATACATGTACTTCATTCAGCACAAACTTTTGGTAAACGTGGATGGATGGCCATTTTCTACTCCTGTTAAAGTCCTGAGAAAGGCAACAGCAGTCCTAATAAAAGTAACCTCTTTCTCTCAAACTCTAGGTTTCTCTACTAAAACCAGAACGCCTGCATAAATCAGAAGGGCTCCACAACAGATATGTCCTGATAGAATTCTTTATAGCGTATAGAGTCAACATATTTTTCAGACGTTAAAGGTGCAGCAGTACCTTGACACCATGCCTGACCTATATTAGGAAGTTTTACCTTTGCTAAACTGTACCAGATTCTAATGCAGTCAACAACTGAATTAAATCCTCTCTGAGGAGAAACTGTAAGGTCCAGAGAGTGCAAACATAGACAAAAAGTATTCCAGCAGCAGTGTTTCCAGTTAATTGAACTGAAAGGAAGTAAGGACAGCAATTCTAGAAGAGCTTGATAGTTTGCAGTCCAGAAGCATCCTGGACCAAAGTGTAGGGGTCCTGAGTGTACTAAAAAGCCTTTTAATGGCGCTAAACTGACTCACCTCAGCCTTCCACCACATGTCCCCTCATTGGTTCAGGAGCCCTATTTCAGCTCAGCCTTCAGTCCCTGCCTCAGCTATGTCAGAAGAGCATAGGTCTTCCAGCTCAGCCAAGCTCATGCCTGGCCATGGACTCCATTAATCCAGATCCTGACCCATGGGCTGACATCCTGGCTTGACCTCCCTGCCTTGTCCACCATAGGCCTGCCTGGCAATCGCTGGACCTGATCCTGACCCAGATCTGTGGTTTGCCTTCCCAGCCTGACCTTGGTCTGCCTCATCACCACAAAATTCTCTAATGATCTGGACTCTTAACTGAGCCTGGCCACCATCTCTGGGCCTGCCCTGCTTGCCTTGCCCATGTACTGTACAACGGGGCCCTAGCTGGTGAGGCCCTGCCCTACCAGCCATGCTGCCTAGCTCCACTCCCAGCTCCCCAGCCATTCTGGGGAGGGACGGCTGCTCCCTGACACAGCCCGTTCCCTCCGCTAATGTGTCCCACTACTTACACGCCTCAATGATGGGCCTATACAACTCGTTCTGAAGGTCACCCATAACCTGTTGTGTATACCATACAACACTGTAATATCAAATGATCAAATCTGAAATGTTGTAGAGACTCTGCATTCTATCCAAATGAGAAAATATGTTCAGCCACCAAAGAGTGAGCAAATGTGCAAGTCAAATCACAAATTTCTCCAAAGATATTCAATAAGAATTTTAAAGAGAATACGTCTACATCCATGTTAAAAACCCTAATTAAGCATTCCCATTTTTAAGTATTATGCATAAAGTATTCTTGTCAGGTTTAATCTTAATGAGCCAAAAGACACAGTATTTTGAGATACATAACAGACTGAATTCACCCTTAGTGAAAATATTTATTTTCTTGAATGGAGATTGAACAGAGTGCATTTGGATTTTCTAACTTTAAAATTTAACTGTTTTGGAGAACTGAAACATCGAAGCGGCTGCTAGTCCCTGAGAAAATAAAAAATTACACTCTGCAGCAGCCCATGGGTTAGGGTCAATAGTTTGGAGCACATCTTAATGATCCATGCCCTCTACAAGTTAGCAGATCAGTATAGAGTACAACCTCAGGTTGCGGTTTTTCAAAACCTTGAATGCAATGGCAGTCAAGATAGCTTACTGACAGTTTCTCTGTAGCTAAGCATTATGATTGGGGGTGTCACTTTAACTTAATGAACTTCAGTGATTAATGTGTTAGGGATAAACCTTAAGGACATTCTAATCTGTAGGACTACCACTGTTGGGAACAAAGGCAAAGCCCTATATTGTGACTGCCAAAACACAACACAGACTCCTTTTTTATTTCAGCTGAAGCCTGGTTGAAGACTAGCACAAAAAAAGTAATTTGTTTCTTCACAGGTAATCCATGCTCTAAAGTAAATGTAGAATGTATATTCAGACAGTATGCCTCAAAAATCCATATTAAGTGCCTAGGTGTGTACAGCAAATTATTTCCATTTATCCTACAGGAGAATTGTGTTCTGGCAGGGAGGTTAAGAGCCAGGAATTTATAAGATTCAATCCCATTTCCAGGCATGTTCTAAGGTAAGCCATTTGATGCTTCTGTCTCTACTTCCCTTCTGGGAAAATGACGATAAAAGAGAAATTGAACATGTTACAGATTTTACATAATTAGTATTGAAAAAAATGCCTTTGAAGGGGAAAGGTTCTAAATAAATGCTAATATTAAATACACCAAAGGTCAGTGTAATCAGAAGAAACAAAACAGCATTTTACTAATTTAACAGTATAGAGAGAATTCCCTTTTGATTAATCCAATTTTCACTGGCTGATCATAGGTCATTACTCAATCTCAGTGTTTTAGTACCAACACCGATGCTGACATTATAAGTGAAGTTCCATAACTTAACTTACATCAATAACTATCTGCAGGTTTTATGTAGGAAAGTACAGCCTCTAAAATGAGGAAACAATACAGCTCTTTACAGATACTACTACTTAGAGTCATCATATGCAAAGTACATATACAAATTATTAGTGAATTACAATGAAATTGTGAAAACAAGAAAGGTTTGTTGCCAATCACATACCCGCCTTTAATATAGTCAAGGAATGAAACTTCTGTTTCAATTAGGAAGGAAAGCAACGTTACCTGAAAGCAAATAAAAGAGAGTCAGACATGAATTGTCACTTCCCAGTTGAACAAGTAGAGACATAAGCACAATGTTTTAGGAGCTCTATCCTTAGCACGTATTTTCCTACAGTATTAGGGAAAATAGAAGATTAAAAAAAAATGAAACCATTTCAATAGGCAGTTCTTGAAAGGGAAGAGAAAAATTTGGAAGTGTACAACAATTGTTTTTTGTTGTGTTTTTTGTTTGGTTTTTTTTAGCAAAAGGTAAGGGATGGAAGACTGTATTCCAGGGCAGGTTACTACACGTATGTCTTCTGATCACTGTACACTACATCTACACACAAATATTAGAGGCTAGACGATAATGCATCTATTCTGTAAGTACTTCAACACTGTTTAAAGAACTCAATTACAATTATTTGTGTCATTTCTCATCTCACATTAAAAGTGGTATTGAGTATTGATGCAAGCCAAGAATACAAAAATCTAGTCAATTATACAGATATATGAAATACATAAAAAAAATTAAAGTGGAATATATAAAAAATGCAAAGAGAAGAAATTTCTAAAGGTGTTACTAGCATTTCCAGCACTTGAGTCACAGAAGTATAAACTAAAGTGGAAAAGATCCAGCATTTAATTTCTTCATACACGGCACAACATTTATGAAGCAAAGAATTCAATCCAAATGATTTTCGTTTTATATACAAAGTGACACAAAACTCTCTCACAACACAAGTGCATCAGGCAGTCAGTGAAAACTGCTTAAGTAACTACTCAAAGCAAATTCACTGATAATGATACAATGAATAAAAAGGGGATGGAAGTTTGTCACAAAATTTGATTTGCCTCCAACTACAGCAAAATATAAAAACTTAAAATATTCCTATGTTGTAAACTTGGACTCAGAATGAGATTCCAGTTAGAAATTCTTTCTATCCTACTTCCTTTGTCACAGGTTCTCTGTGATTCTTAGTGATTTGCAAAATTTAAAACCATCAAATTACCCTTCTAGTTGAGACCAGAAGACCAGAACAAAGTTCTACCAGACTATGAGTAGCATAGTCTTGCATATAAGACTGAAATTTTTATGCATTTTCCCACTGGACATAGTCATTTTAATGGTTCATCTGTTATTACAGCTGGTCATCTTGTTCCTAATTAGTTTAAGCAAATGTTTTCAGTGAATCTGATTTTAAAAGGTAAAAAACTCTAATAGACAACACCCTTCCAAAGTGGTCAGAGTGTTTACTTCCATACAGACAATGACTACCAATGTTCCAAGTTTTACACAGTGAATTTTAAATTTCACTACTTTGCTTTGTTCGAAACTAATCATGTATTCTGAAACATTTCTGCTTAGTGTGTAGTTTGTCTGTCTGAATTTAAAATGACCCCTTAAGTAATAATGAATTGAGATGGCTACATTGGTACATAGTCCTTAAAAGCAGCAGTGAGATAGCAGTCAATGACCTATATCCATTTTACTTAAAGTTTTCCAGAAGCCAACTTCCTATTAGTGAGAATGATGGTCTTGGTGCCTGGTTTGAAAATTTAGAAATCTGTGGGATAAAGAATATCTTGGGTGAATGACAGGGAGAAGAAAAACAAAACTGCAGGCAAACACATTGGAAAGTGACAATTTGGAGAAGCATATGGGAAGCCCAAAGGACTAATAGAAGTAAGGGCAAACAGGGGCAAAGAGGACTTGATAAAGAAAAGAAATTACAAAATCAACAGTAGAGAACACCGGTAGAGAAGGAAGTAAAATATGTTCTTTCAAATGTGAACAGATACAAGTGAAGGTGCTAAAATATTCAAAACCAAAATCAACAGGAAAATTGAACATGTAAATGCATTTTTTGCCCTTCTGTACCCTAAGCCAGATTTCATCCCTACATTTTTGAGTACACTTACTTTAAGTATTGATTTAAAATAATCACTTTTTGTAACTTTCTGACTCACTAATTTAGCGTAATAGAACTTTATTTTAACACGCTAAATTGTAGTAAAAGTAATATGTTAGCAAAAAATAAATTATCTAATGAATCAGCTCTTGCATGGTAAATTTTCATGGACAAGCTGCTTCTGCCTATTTTTTACAATTTAAAGCAGAGGTACAAAATTTTCCTACTGATGAACAGACTTATACAAGAATGTGAGAATGACAAAACATTCCTTCAAGGCTACAGTTCAGAGTGAAAGTAGCCCTACTGACTTAAGCGGAACTGTTCATGTAGAAAAAACCCACATGCTGTATGTGTTTTCAAAAAACATATCTTACATCTGATTAGGTTTCCAATATACAATTCTTCAAAATTTATCTTCATTTTTTTGTAAATGATGTTTTGAACATCATGGATGCCAGAACATGGAAGCTGAGAAAGTGCTGAATGGAATTATTTGCATGGCTAGCAAATGGTTTGTAAAACAGAATATGGAATATGAAAAGAAGGACATTGAAATCTCATCCCACACTATACTAACAGACCTTTCAACATAAATTTACAAAAACCTGGTGGTAATAAAAAATGTTGACTCTTTTTGGTTTAGCCATGATAAGCATATTAGCTTTTACTGCTGCTAGCTCAGCAATTAAATTTAAAAAGAAAATTGACTTTTAAAAGTGCAGATATGTTTCAGATAAAAATTAATAGTGTTCAGTCCAACAATTTCAAAAATTTGACTGAAATTTTGGTATAACTAATTTTGGAAATCATTGGCAACTTAACAGCACAATTGGACACATATTTTTTCAGACCCTTCAAATTAAAAACATAAATGCTGTATAACAGTAATTAATTTATTGTTGTGGCCTTCACAGAAGGTTCTGTTGTAATCCTGTTAAATTACAAGTCAACTACACTTTGTTTCAAGAGAAAAGAAAAGCATCCAGTAACATAAAATACATTTACTTACTGTTCCAGAATTAACATACTTTTTCTTTTTTCCTTTTTTCTTTGGATTTATTACCTAGAAACACAGATACAAATATTAAAGCAGTATGATTTATGATTTAACATAAAGATTAATATTAAGATACTTTCAATGCAGAAAGTAGTCTACTTTCAGTGGATTCTAAATTTATTCAGCATACTATTTACTTACTTATGCACCTCAATGCTGGGATATATGCATATCTGAAAACCAGTGAATTTATCTTCATGGTACCTGCTAGGTAAGCCAGTGCTGTTATTACATTTGACAAATAGGGGACTGGGGCGAGAGAGGTGAGAGTGTTCATTAAATCTGAGTGCTCAGTGAAACACTTCAAATTTTCACAAGATTCTGCATTTTTCTGCACTCCTGATTCCAGTGTTTCAGTGTACCGAGTCACCACTTCTTCATCTCACAATGCACCTCTCCACACTCCCGTTAATCTGTTTCCATCTTCTCCTCAGAATTATCTGAGAAAATGAGAGTTTTTCTACTCCTAGTTTCTGTATTTGGTGCAATGACAGGATCTGTCTGACAGGAATAGCAATTGCAGGGACAGATCATACTGTGCCAGAATAGAAACTAGTCAGTAATTTCATGAAAATGGCACAGACCACCACCTGACTGGCCTACAGGAGTTGTGGGAGCTCAATGTACTCCCCATGCACAAGAATCTTCATGGAACTGGACTACAAAGCATTAAACAGTTTTCTTGAATGTCTTGAACCCACATCTATAAAATTTCTCACTGTAGCCACCAATAAAAACTATTTCCCTTCTGAATATCTACACATTTGAAGGCAAGTCTCAGTCAGTTTTATTACATACACATTAAAACATACTCCTGCTTTTTTCAAAATCGCACATGGAACGTACTAGATGATCTTTTAGGTCCCTTCCAACCCAAACCATTCTATGATTCTATGAATTGGAAGCAAAACATTATTTTATTAATTAGGTCTACCAACTATCTCTTATATAACTAGGAAACTCAAATCCTTGTGGCTTACTGCCAAGTTTTACTGTAAACTACTGACAGATGTTCTATGAATGACAAGGAATGAAAACATTCCCAACTGAAATCTTAGTCACTTAACTGCTATAAAATATTTAAACAATTTTGCCTGAAAATGGGGAAAATAGTAATACATGGCTTCCAAAAATTCTCTCCCCCAAACAAAATGAAATTACTTTTAAAGACCATATTCCTTGCACAACACAGAACAGCTGTGAAATGTAAGGCAGAAAGAGATAACTATCATTTGAGGTCTTCCCAAACAGGCTAAACAAGAGTGACTCTTTTTTTCCCTCCAGTATGTCCCAGTTATCCGGCAAGTATTCTTCAAAGCTTTTACTGCCTGACACATACATAAGCCCTTTAACGCCTAAAAAAACCCCAAATAACCCCTGTTCCTCCTATTAACGGTGTCTTGACTGGTGAGCAATGGATTAAATCTGTGTAATGGTGGTTTATAAACAATGCAGTAATTCTTGTTGAACCAGAATCTTAGCCAGAAAGTGGATCCTGCTGACAATTGCCCAGAAGAGGAAGATGAAGGAGGTAACAGACTGCCTGCCTGCCCTGTGGCCCTTCATTCGCAGCTCTCCAGAATACAGTGGGCAGGCCTGAGTTAGCAGCATATTTCTTGCCAGCAGTCATTAAATGCCAAAAAGGAGATTCATCTGAACCTTCTGCTTCAGGTAATTTGACAACTGGCTTCTTAGGAGTTGCTAGGAAATGCACTAGAGATTGGAGAGAAATATCATGGGAAACAAGGCATCTACCTGGGATCACAGATGAATTCAATCACAGCTTGTCTCTCTCCTATAATTCCAGGTACTATAATTATTATAATATTTCTGTGTTTTCTTCTCAAATTTCAGGTAACTTTATAAATAAAACAACATTTTTTAGCCTCTGAAAGTCCTACACCCCTGCAGTAACCTAGGAAGCTACATGAACTCTTACCTATTAAAAAAAGGTCAGTTGAAAAAAGCTTGCTATAGCAATGTTTCAAATCTGAAAAAATGGGACACCCACTCAAATACAAATTTCTCTACCTGCCTTGGGTCAGCCTGTAAATGCAAAACAATTAAAAAATAATTTGTCCAGTCTCTTTAGTTCTGATATTGCACAGACTGATCAAGTAGAAGCAGTACCAAAGATCAGATGCTCACGAAATGTGTGCTATTGCTGGGAGTAAAATATTGATACTATATTTAAGAAACTGCAAAACAACTTAAGATGTTATGACAGAATATTCCTGATAGGGTAGGAATCATGTCAGTGATACAACAGGAGAGGACATTTTCACTGCACACAGCAATCTGTGCTGTGACACTATCCATAGGAAACTGCTGTAAATTACAGTAACTCTGGGGTTGATCTTGGATCTAAATGAGAAAAAAACTCCATGGCTTTCAGTTATCTTTGTCCTGCTTTGCACAACAGCACCTTTGCTCATCTTCAAAATAAAAGTGCAGCACATAAGTGGAGCACCCTCCTTCCCTGCCTTGCATTAATGCTTGCCTAAACCATCATATTTGTGATCACCTATATTAGGAATATAAAATTTTACAAAATACTGAAGTTTAATGGCAGTAGTCCAAGACCAATTAAAGGATAGCTTGAGGAATAACAAAGATCTGCACACCATACAGAAAAAAACCCAGGCTACAGCCACATAGGCTTGTCTTCTCATTATTAGCAAGAGTATCTTTCCATGAGGAAGAAAAACCGCATTTCAGTTCTGAGAGACATGGTGCATGCAAACTGCATGATGCTGGAACTCATGGTGCAAGTACAAAAACTGACCTAAATCCTTCAAAAATCATACCTAAAACATGGAAGAAGGTCTTAAGTTCATTCTGAGGGACGTAGGAGGTCCTGAAATTAAACTGTCTACCAGGATAACCATGACTAATTAGCTGGATTTGTCTTACATCTGAATCACCCTTGGGAGAAGCAGAACTAAAAGAAGTTCTGATCATGGGATTAAGATTGCGTCAATGAAGATCTTGCAGACAGGCTGGTCAGGAGTTTCACCAGTCTGGACACATTTTTATGTTTAAATTCAGGAAGAGACTCTCCTACTAGAATGGACAAAGAGTGAATAGACCTGCAGTCCTCAAGACAGCTAGTCACGGAACCATCCCAAAAGCAACTACAGCTGATATAAATCCACAAGTCACCAGGTGGCATCACATAGCAGAAGTGCCTGTATTACCTGCAGTATAATTTGAAGGCAAATTAGCTGCTAATTTGAAAAAGGAGATGCTCATACTGACAAGACTACGTTAAAGGGAGATTTGGTGGAAAAAGCTATTCTTGTTTTTTCGGATGGCACGCATGACCATTGTTGATATTGGAGAGCTGTAGATATTACTTTCCTCTGGGAAAGGTGGGGAGGGAGGGATAAGATCAAAATCCTGGCTTCTGGTAACACTGGAGATCAAGCATAGAGTCACTAAAGAAATACCAAGAAAAATATCACACACAATGTCCCAGGTAGGAGCTGGGAAGGAGCTCCAGAATATGAGATAGAAGAAATACTTCTAGGGACTTCCAAAACAACAGAGGAAAAAAAATGTTAAGTGCCTTATTTTTTCTTCAGTTCCTATACTTGGTCTGCATTATATAAGACAAGGGTTGAAACTGCTGATGCAGTAAGAGGACCCATTTTATGCTACCAGAACTTCTAGAGAGTGGGAAGGCTCTGTGTACAATGACATTTTCCAGGAGAGGGCTGCTTTTAACTAGAATAATCCTGCTGGTAATCAGACCTAGGAATGGGCATTTGTACTGTGGTGAGATGACAGCAATCTATTGCATGAGGATAAGAGTCAAGGTCTAACCCAGAAGAGCAAGGCTCCAAGAACCAAGGCAAAATGACAGCAATTTCTAGTAGGACGCACAGTCACCTTCCTTATCTTTCCCTTAGACACTTTGGCAGATGCTGTATTTTCCTGGTTTATGTTCATTACGCAACTGATACAAACATCTTGTAAACTCATTTGAGAGGAGACTATAGCCTCTTCAATGTGAAAGAAAGGAAAACACAACTAAACTCAAAACTGGACCATTCCTGTGTTTAATACTATTTATAAACTCTGAAAGGGACAAAAGATCTCATATATTATAATCAGTTTATTTTTATAAAGGATCTGTAAAAGAGTTATCAGACAGATAACTGGAAATTGTAAAAAAAAAAAGCACACCAAAAAAGTCTACCTGTAACACACAGTCCTTTGGGTTCATGACTCCATGATCTGAAGCACTGAATATGAACTTCATATTTGGACTCTTCTAAGGTTCCTCTATTCCCAGTAAACAAACACCTTAGGACAACAAATACAGCACAGACTGTACCTTGCCTGAACAGTAGTTTTCTTGTGCTGTATGAATGCTCATATCCAGAAATGAAAGACAGGAAAAATGAGAACAGAATTGACTGAGAAAGACAACGAAATAGTGAAGTTAAAAATAAAACAAAGGCGGCTCTTTGTGAATCTCAGTAAGTGAGGCTATGAAAGACCTACAGAGCAAAACCTACAGATCCAGCACTTTACTGTAGAGAAACTGGAAGTATCTGGCACAACCCATACACTTTGTCCATGAGCATGAGTGAGATGGAGGGTGCTAAAGAGCTTCAACACGAATGACTGGATATATGCTTACATATGTGAAAGTGCAATAGCATGTATTTTCACACAGGGGAATTACAGGTCCCTGGAACACACGCATTATTTCCATGTGAAAATTGCCACTCTTGAGCCCTTGCAGGGAGTATCTCTTTATGGTAACACTGCTCTAATTAAGTAGACCACCTGTTCCCAAACACCACCACCACATCAGTATCACAAGACAGCTGTGGGGTTTTGTGCAAATGCATCAAGAATGCCTATCATCAGAATGGCGAATCAGATGCTTAGGTACTGCTGTGTACCTAAGCACTAGGCTACTGCTGGGTGAAAAAGGAATGGTAAAAGGAAACACAGGGCTATCAGGCAACTAGATTTGTTGCCTATTACCCGTATCACCTAAATTAGGGATAATACTTCCCAGCTTTTGTACACACAGAAATACACACACACAGAGAAAAAAAAAAAAAAAAAGAAAGAGGTGGAGCTTGAAACGCTCCACATGGTTTTACCACGGGAAAGAAACCAATTCCTTTTACAGCAATTCTAGAAGACAACTCCAAGTACATGACGCAATACAGTGCAGACACTTGACACAGACCTACACAGACCTACTTGACACAGTGCAGACACTTGACATACAAGCCAGTATGTGTACACAGCATTGTGTAGGTAGACCTCCTACCTTTGGTACTAAAAAGAGAATAACCATGTTATATCAGCACCAGAGCTGATCATTAGACTAAGATAATCTAGGCAGAACTTAGTAGCTCAGATGCAGCACAACTCTAACTCACCTGTACTGCTTCTAGCTGGGGAGCACATTCACAGTATTTGAAGTTACAGTACTACACACTGTCACCTACTGAAGATAAAGCTGAAGTGATCTAAGTTATGCATAAAAATAATGGGGACTCAAAACTGAAAATGAAATTTCTTGGATCTATAAGAATATAAGCTGCAGTTTAACACTGCAGAATGTAATGTATTTCCTTAGGAATAGTCTGTAAGTTGACACTTCTTCTCAGTGACAAAATACATTTTTAATCTTTTCCTCCTATTGCCTCTCTTTATTTAACACATTCTGAAATTTCATGATACATTTGTCATTCCAGAATGAGATTCTTCTCAGATATTAATTTTAAAATGAAGTTTTAATGCAGGAGTCTTAATGCTTAGACTTTTTTTTTTTTTGCAGTCAATTTTTTGCACCCAAATCTGGGATAATTTTTAAAGGGACCTTTCCAAAAAAGAAAAAAAAAAGGCCAAAAATTAGTCCCTTTACGACACTTCAAGTTTGTGAATCTCAATTTTTGTTTGCACAAACTCAATGATTGCTTTTGAGAACAAATTACAGCATATTTTGACGATTCAGTAAAGTTTGATGTTGGGAAAAAAAAAGTTTATGTTTTTCCAAATCCCAATAATCTCAGACTAAATTAAGAAAGAAGTCTTAAACCAGGGATTTATTAGATCTGAAATAAACAAGCCTGCACAATTTTGGCCACAGGACCCTGTAGAGAAAAGAGAAAGAGAAAGAGAAAGAAGACTAAGTGGGAATGTGAATGTAGTCTGCATTCACCTACAATACATGATAAGGTCTGGCCACAGTTAGAAATCATCTAACAATATAAAACTCTATAATTGAATTGACGATTCAGATGTATGAATCCTAAACTGGAAGTAAGATGCAAATTTTTAAGCAAAGATTATAACTGACCATATGAAAAACCCTACCAATCAGTAAGCTACATTCTCGGTCACTTGTAAGCCCTGCATCAAAACTCTAAAGATTCTGAAGTCCGCACTTAAGATCAAAGGCATGTGACTCTGCATCTGATGTAGGAATCACCAGATATTCTTTGGATAGGAGAAAATAGCATACAACACATGTAACAATTGGCAAAAGGAGAAATAAATGACAAATTGTTCATACACAAATGGGGGTAACCCAGTATTTGCTCCAAGTTATGTCATACCAACCCAGCTGCCTGAAGTGCTCTTCTTGTCCTATCACAGCCCAGTGTGCATACACATGCACACATACCTACTTGGCTTTAAATCTTTTTATGAAGCAACACTTTCAGATTCTCTGTTCTTTATAAAAGGAAGAATATGAAATAATTACAAAGTTTAATTTTGACAAGCACTGTACAGATTTGACCAGTTTGCCATGAAAACATTGCAAGTGTTCTCATTTATTTCCTGAAAGTGAGTAAATACTCACAATACTTACCTCATACACGTTGAACTGAGATTGTCCTCTCGACAACTCTCTGTAACTTGTTGTGAATTCTCCAATGAAATCATGGCTGTATAAAAAAAAAGTTTTCAAATCAAATGCACAGCATTTAGTAATTTAAAGATATATTACATCTATTTATGAAAAAGAGAACACAGTCAATATGAACTGACACCTAAGAAAGGAGCAATGGCAAAAGATATAATTTGCTTAAAAATCTTTATTTCTCCCTCTGATGTGTGTTCACTCTATTAGTAATAAAAATTCAGAGATGAAAAGTATTAGCTTCAATCTTTCTGATGGCTTCTGCTTAACTTAGCTGCACAATGAGGACTAGGTTGTAAATTAGTGATCTGACCCCACTGTAAGCTTACAGAATCTGAAAAACCAGAGTGGGCTATCAGACTATCACCATTTTCTCACTGGATGACCACTGGCACCACAGACTCTGAACTGTGTGCGAGACTACGCGAGAGAAAGGGAGGTATTAAGAGTGTGAAAGGAGTGACTTAAACCAGAAAACACCAGCCCTACCAATTTGTGTAATGTGATATTGAACCATACTTTTAAGGTTCTGTGTCTGTCTTTTAAGCTGCTGTGTCTTCCCATCTGGGAGGAGAAAAGCAATCCACTGAGGCTGCTCAGCTCACAGTATTAGACACCATTGGAAAGTAGATCTTAACCTAACACTAAAGCAGCGGTTATCAAGCTTCTCCTTTCTAAATTCTATTCCTGCTCCAAGAATACATTCAACACTCCTGTGCTGTTACCCACATTTTGAAAACTGCTTTGTCAACTCTTAACCAGGGGATGGCACGCTGCCAAGGAGCCACTGTGAGCAGGGTGGCCAGAGGGAGCGTAGTGGATAAGCATCACTGAGAAAGGTGGCTGGGGTCAGGGAGCTGGGACACAGAAACCACAGGGCTGCCAGAAGTGACTCAACTGCAGGTTCGTATCTCAGATGGGTACCTGGAATGGAAGCGACCGCAGGGGTGAATGCCTAACAGCTGGCTACACAACTCCCAGCAGTCACAAGACCTGTTCCCATTCTCCACTCTTCCCAGCTGAACTTTCCTCACCGCTGCTCCAACTTCCATTCCCCCCTGCCCCATCTCCCTCTGTTTTCACAGTTGTTCCCTAACAAGGCATTGTATTTCCTCTACGCTCTGCCTCCACATCTAATGAGCTATGAAACTAACTTTTTTACCTTCTGTCCAATGGTAAATTAGAATAGAAAGTCAAAGTTTTATGACTTTGTTGCTTGTAAAATTTGTTTTTAAGAAATACAGCATGCTTCTAATTAAGCTATAAATATGAAAAACAAATTTAAATAACTCTATTGCAAGAAGAGGAAAAATGGAAACTATCCATAGCAATATGAAATTTCTTTCTTGATTTATTCATAATGAAATGAAAAAAACAACCCCCAAATACAAATCTCACTTCCTGAAACGAGCATGAATTCACAAAATATGTAAACCAAACAATTAAAAGGTTCAGCCATCATGCTAACGCACATGAAATAAGCAAAGCATCCTGTAAGAAAGCTTGAGAAATACTATGTGGTGAAGACATTCCTGATTACTCAGATTCAGAAGAGACCACCTCTCATGAAACACTCTTCCTCCAGTTTGGAGATCAGGAAATTTCTTCCGAGACAGACAGACTACGACTTTTCTTAAGAAACTTATTTTGGAGGTATCATCTCCTTTTATTAAATGCTCTCCAGACTGCAATGGCTATTTAACCAGGGGAACAGAGAAAGCCATCCATACAGGCTATGGAACTTGAGTTCTATATGCGCTGTAGCACATAAGGTGTATTTAACCTTGGGTAACCATGGCACTGGAGAAAAACGTACCTTGGTTAAGGAGGAACTTTCCCCCTTCATAACAGTTCTTACCTTAAATTTTCAAGGCAACTTGTATATTTCAAAGGCAGAAATTCAAACAATAGCTCAATGACTACCTACAAACCTGCCATAGCAAACAGAGGAAACACAAGCAATTCCAGACAGGGCTGTCTCTGGGGAAAAAAAAAAATCTGTTCTGCTTAAAAGTAATTGTTTCTTTCATTCTAAGAAACACTGTGGCATATACACAGACTGACAAGAACTGAGCTAGAATATATAATTCCTCTGACTAATCACATTAAAAAGGTATGGGCTCATTTAAGCAGCCTCAGAATTCTCTGCACTTAAAAGATCATCAGCTTGGATCTTAACACTCAATATTCAGATGGATGTACGCCCCTCCACTAGGCTGGCTCTGAAAGATGAGTGCCTGTCAGACAACATTTGCTTTTGCCAGAAGTATAACTCATTAAGAAAAACAAGGCACCAATCCCTCCCACTATTCGTGATCACACTTCACCAAATGGATCTCCTTATTAGTCTCTGGATTGAGAATCCAAAGAAGTTATTCTCTTTGGCTTCCTAACACCAAATACTCCTAGACTTAAAGACTTTTGTCCATGAGTGGCATATCAGGACACTGAATCAGAGACTCTTAGCACATAAAATAATCGCTTGAACTCCATCTCCCTAAATCTTCCACTTTGGCATTATGCTTTGAGGTGCTGAAAATCACTTTCAGAATTGTATTAACTTTGATTTTTTTAATGATCTAAAGGGAAAAAAAAACATGGAGGAAAGGAAAATCATCACCAGAAATATGTCAATGAGTAAGGGGAAAAGTGCAATAATTTATAAATCAGCTATCTAGCTGGAGTAGGAAGATGAAGATGGAGGACAAGAAATAAGGTGAGAGAGCCTAGAATCCAATATTTACAATCTCTCCTGCAGTGTTTAGATTCTCAGATGAATGTTTCGGTGGCCCCAGGTTAGCATGATAATATTTTCAGTTTTAAAATTAAGAAGAAAACCGTATCTGTGTAACAGATCATAAACATCAATACTGTGAAATGGCTTTTGCACCATATATGCTAAGTAACAATTTCTCTGAAATTAGTGAAAAAGCCTTCAGAGAGAAATAAAAACATCAGAGTATTGCTGATGTGAAGTTGCACATCATCTTATTTTTTCTTCTGTAAGACCTGTCTGCTAGTACTTCATTGATAAGGACACTCAACAAAAAAAAAAAGAAGTCACTGTTTCACAGAAGTAGGTTTGTCCAAAGCAACAAAACCAACTTTTGTGACTTCTTACAGCATCAAATATTTTGGGGTTTGGCACAACTCTTAGAAGCAATAAAAGGCATCGGTTAGAACAAGTGGTTCACATTTTGACAATTTTTGTGCAAAACCTGGTTTGAGACAAAGAAATATTTAATAATTAATGGTGGTCCTGTATTACTTTTAGTCAAGAAATTTTAAGTGATGTTTGAAAATAAATGAGAGCTAAGAATATACAATTACTCTTAACAATGTAGTTCACAAACGTGACAGTAAGAAACTCAACCCAAAGCACCCTGGGGCTGTTTTTTCAAAGCACAGATAACACAGAATGAGGAAAAAGGAAAAAAAACCCTCTAAGTCAAGACTCAAGAAGTCAGAGTCAAATCAAGATTCAGAAATCAAGTATATGCAGAGTAATGTTGCCTTACTGATTGCAGAATAACCTGCAATATTCAGTGTAACTTGCTTTGCTATCTAGCAGGCTCTCTGATGATCTTTCAAAGGTTGCTCCTGCCCAGTCTGCACATCTCTGGAGCAGGTTCAGCATAGTCAGGTGATCAGCTAGTGTAACAACTGCTTATAAACAAAGGGTCCATCAAAAATTGAAATTAATATAAACTGAGTGACAGCAGCATTGTACAAAAAATTTGGACTAATTCTTGAATGGGATTCACTTCAGATATATTTGGCAATGTCAAAGGCAAATTAGGCACTTTGGCTCTTGCTACAATCACTAGTAAGTCATAGGCACCACCAACTGGCAATTTATTCCAGTTAGGATGGATTCAATCAGACCATTTTCCCCTGTAAGCTACTGAAGTAGCTTAAATGATTAGTTCAATCTAGTTGTCTGATTTTTACATTGTCTGAAGTTACATGAGATGAGTGCTGTCTCATCTTTCTGAGGAATTTAACATGTAAGATGTCAGTGTTCTGTCTGCTTCTAAATTCAAAAAAGGTAGAAAGCAAAAGGCAAAAAAAGTATAAGCTGAGAAAGCTGAAACTGATTTTGAACCTTGTCAGCAAGGAAATGAATGGCAGCACAGGATAAATTTGCCTGTTATGATTAAAAGATCTGTTCGGCCACAGAAGCACAATATCATTAGCTATAATACTAGGAGCAAATTGCATCAGCAATATTAAAGACATTACTGTATAATAAATAATATACTCTTAAAAATCCAATGTAAGTGCATATCCATATATTTAAAAATATAAATTAAGATTAATAGGAAATAATTAAGACAGACCAACTTAAAGATAAATAGAAATCAATATATTCTTGTATTACATACAAGTTCTAGTACCATGATTTATGAGTACAGTTTCTAACCAAAGTATTAAGATACAAGCTCAAACAGTTCTAAAAGAACAAGAGGTATCAATCCAGTCTGATAGAAAACAATTCAATCTTGTTTGTCAAAATAAAGGCAATTTGAAAGGCTAATTTCTTCAGAAAAAAGGTACACTCAGTACAGACAGCAAGCTTGAATAATAACAGATTGCCCCTCCTGAATTTAGCAACAGAAATTCCACACATATTCCACCATCCTCTTTCTAGCAATGGAGTTATTTAAAACCCAGGTCTTCCAACTCTAGTGTTTACAACAACATTTGGAAGAAGATAGGCATGGAAATGAATACTCAAGCCCAATCTGAAATTATGATAATTAATAGGTAGTTTCTACATTGCAATACCTTGGCAATCATGAAGTAGCAATTGCAGGCTCATGCATTTTATCATACTTGAAAAGCAACGGTTTATGAAGCAGTGTTTTAAGCAAAACAAAGTAGATTATAAAATGGATTATGCCTCTCTTCATACATGTACATTAACTGACAACATAATGACATTCACAAAACTGATCTTACAGATCACAAAGCATTCAATCTTGCTTGTTCCATGTATGAATATACAAACATAATGTTTGAAATAGGCTAATACCTCATCATTTACCACAATTGCAAAACAAAAGAGAACTGTAGCACAGCAAAACTTTCTTCCAGTACCCGTACCTCTAAATATTGATAAATACAATTCTCTAGTCCTGTTCTGGCCACTATATATTTGTACATTTGAAAACGTGTATAAATATGCATGGATAACCCTAGAGTTTAACAATAGAATTAATGTCTTACCTTCCATCTCTATCCCAGTCATACACTTCTACTTTAATTGTCCTATAAAAATAAAAAACCACAACCCTATTAAAACATATATTAAAATGTACCAGGGTTGCCTTTAATACTCGTATTTTAATAGCATATGGGTGCATCAATTGTGCCAAATCCAGAAGGCAGAATTTTCCAGTCATTTCTCATGGGGCAGGAAATAGCAAGGCACTCACATTACCCAACATATCTTCATAAATTATAGTAAAATACAGCAGAAGCTAAGGAAACAATTAAACACATTGGAAGTTTAACAAATATATTTTTACTTGCTGATGCTCTGAATTTTCTGTGTTTTTTTACAAATGATTCTTCAAACCTTAAAGTATTATCAAAGTTTTTAAGAACATTAACAAACTGGAACTTATTGTGAAGGTTTCTTTTGTATATGCTATTATCTGGAAAAGGGATATCTACTGTGGGGTAATAACATCTTACAGGAAAAAAAGTAATATAACCACATTTGAGAAGTGTGCAGAGCTTGAGAGGGCCTTTATAAAATAAAATTATTAAGCAACAAAATACAGATTAAAAGCAATGTTCACAATACAAAGTAAAGCACATTTAAAGCAGAAAGGAATTCTAGTCCATACATTTTGGCTCTTAAACAAAAATAACTACTCCAGAACACTATAAAACATCAATATGGTAGACAGTATTAACCTCTTCTAAACATTTTGCAGTGGTGAAAAATGAAAACTGCGTGAGATCCACCCTTTATGAAGGCCCTGTCTGTGGCTGGAGATGAAAGAATTCGTAGTTCTTTAAAGACTGCACTTTTCTGTTCTTAAACTCCCCCCTAGCTCTCAAGAGAGGAGGAGGCTGCTTGGCTAACTGACCAAAGAGGACAGAAAAGTGCAGCATAATTTTTTTTTAATTCCTATAAAGCCAACAGGATAGTTGTTTAGTTCTTTCATCAGACTACACTAGAGAACCATCAGATTATACAACACAACCATGAGTCTGGCTTCCTAGAATGAAATGGGACAAGCAGATTGTGGGGTATGGGGGGAACATGAGAGGCAGACTCTGGGTACCAGTTTTTCCCAAACTGTCAGATTGCCCTGGACACTGTGGGAACACTCACCCTCCTCTTAGTGAGTCAGGAGCTGGTGGCAGGCTGGGTAATAAAACATTAAAGTCTGCCAACACACAAGTACTCAGTGCAAACACTTTTTCAATAGGAGAACTAATTAGAATTTATTTCATTTAAATCAGATTTGAAAGCCAAACTAGTAGATTATTATACACACAAAATAATACATGGATCTAAAACATTTTTTCACAGCATAAAACAATAACTAGGTGGCAAATTTGCAGAGAAGCACCTCATGAAAAAGCTTAAGAATATAATGGTTTCATACAGTTTCTTGAGTATCCCTCTGATGAATCTGCAACTGGCTACTGTGTGAATCAGGATACTGAGACAGGATACTGACACAGTTTAGCTAAAAGTGTGATCCAATAAGCAAGCTCATGTCCCTCCTATGCATTACTTCACATCTATGAGACTATACCTCTCTTACAAAGAAAGGCTCAGAGATTTGGGGTTGTTCAGCCTGGAGAAGAGAAGGTTCTGGGGAGACCTTATTGTGGCCTTTCAATATATAAAAGGAGCTTATAAGAAAGACAGAGACAAGACTTTTTAGTAGGGTCTGTAGTGACAGGACAAGGGGAAATGGTTTTAAATTGTAAGAGGGTAGATTTAGATTAGATGTAAGGAAGAAGCTCTTTACTGTGAGGCTGGTGAGGCACTGGCACAGGTTGCCCAGAGAAGCTGTGGATGCCCCGTCCCTGGAAGTGTTCAAGGCCAGGTTGGATGGGGCTTTGAGCAACCTGGTCTAGTGGAAGGTGTCCCTGCCCATGGCAGGGGGGTTGGAACTAGATGATCTTTAAGGTCCCTTCCAACCCAAACTATGACTCTATACACATGTAAAAGCTGCAAATGGAAGATGAATGTGGGGGTGAACTGTTTCCTTAAGAATAAAGTGAACCTCTGAGGACAGCTCTAAGTATTCTTGCTTCAGGGATGACTGGGAAACAGACAAGATGTAGAAAACAAAAATTTCCCGTGTAAAGGATCAATCTTATTTTACTTACTTGAAGAGTGGATTTCTGAAAATGCAAATACTACAGAGCATATTATCATCACCATCATTAATGAAACAGGAAACATGTATCAGGATGGAGATAGTATATAGTTTTATTTATCTCCCCTTACTACAGAAAGAGTGTATATATAAGTAAATTCAACAATCAGTAATAATGAATCCTGTCCGGCCTAAAATGAACTGAACATGAGATAGAAAAATAATACCTCCAGACTCCCTGTATTTTAAGCAGCAACTTGCTTACTTTCATTCTTCAGAACAGTTTCACATGAAGTGAAGTCATCAGGTCTGTGGTATTAATAGGGGGGGGACAGGAATCCAAGCAATTACTTTGTAATTTGCTCCCACAGAAGCTGCTCCCCAGTCTTCCTTTGAGATATGGTTGAATACATGTTGAATAATTTTCTTTACTAGGAGGGGACTAGGAAGGGGATAAGGTTGATCAACAGCTGGTCTTACATACAGCAACGAATTCATGTCTAGAAGTTTTTCACATTTTTTATGATATTTCGAAACAGGCAAAGAAGGAGTTGTTTTGTCTACAAGTTTCTCTTTTCAACTCAAATTTAAGGGCTCTGACCACACCATTTGTTACATTTTATTCCTCTTGTGGAATTTCAGTTTGGGGTTAAGTTACCTTAGAATGAAAACTGATTAAAGTGAAATTTGTTCTGTGGAATGATGTCAAGAACAGCTCCAAACCTACTTTATCCCACCAAGTATTTGACCTTTGAAAAGAAACCATATTTAATTTAGTAAAAAAGGCAGTATCACAAGAGTTTTTTTCCATAGAAAACCATTATCTTACTTCCAGGTTTCAACACCTGTTATTATTAAGATAGACAGGACACACCAGTGATTTAAGTTAAGATTTACATAAGGTTTAGTGGGACTTGAGTTTTGCATTGTCTTACAAATCTGTGTTCAAATAGCCTAATCATCTCAGTGAGAAAACCTGAATTATTAAGATAAATTCTTAAGATTATCAAGATAAATTCTTGAGAAGGATCTTCAGACATGTAACTTCAATAAGAGCAATTCTTCCTTGAATAAAGCTCCTCTCTCCTGAAATTTATTTCATATTAAAAGGATTGATCACAGATCTTGAGTTTTACCTATTATGCATGACATGCAAGATATTAAAAGGCCGTTCAAATCTTCACATACTGATATTTTACCCTCTCTACACTGCTACTTTATCTTAAAGGACACAGTTTAGAGGACAGGTTCTCTATCGTAATTTAAAAAAATCTTTCATTTAAAAAAATCAAGGTTAGAGAATGTTGGGGTTTAGGATATCTCTGTCTTACAGCTTTTATGCAGAAAATAACTGTGTGTACATGCTACTTGAGAGCTCATATTAAGAGAAAGAAAGAAGAGAACAAAAATATTAGAGCTACTAATTACTACTGTAGTACTGAAATCCCATCCCTGTCATGGCTGCAAACATACTGTACGATTATATAGTGTGAGAAAAATTAAGTAAATCCTGGCCTTTTCACAATGAAGTGGACAGAGCTTAATCAGAAGCATACACTAACTGAAGATTTACTCTCTCCAAAACCAGAATGAATGTTTACTGTGATATATTCTTACTAATGACATTATTCCCACCTTTCACATCTATCACAGAACCCAGAGCACCAAAATTTGATTTGTGAAACTATAATTATCTGAAAGAGACTTCTGAGGTTTGTGTTTTTATGTATTACCACGCTGAGCTTAGGAAGCTAATCATTACCTTTAGAAAGAAACATTTTCAAATAAAAAAACCCCAAACTTTGGATGCTTTTTCTGGACTATCAGCAGATACTAATTTGAATTAATCTGACAGCTAATGAGTATTTCTTAATTTGAAACATGATTGTTGTAGGCAGGATTATGAAGTTCCATGGAGCCTTTTACTCATAAGGCATTCACTGAGCACATTATGTTGAAAGCATTCAAAGTAGAATCAACATGAGAAAACAGTAGTTATGCAGTAATTTGAGGCATGCTATTATACTTTTTAATTCTCTTTTGGAATGCTGGAGTTATTTCAATACGCCTCTACCACAGTATCTTTTTTAAATTATTAGGAAAACCTTTTTTCTTTAATATGATAAATAGTGCAGCGTCCAGAGACTAGCCTCATGAGCACTATTTTGCGTATGCATTATGCACATGAACCCATATACAAGTTAAAAATTCTATTTGATTAGAATGTACTTATTATGAAATTGCTGCATTTTTATTGCATTTAATTGAAAGATTAACCAACATGCATCAAGTACTTCACAAGGAGAGTGTTAGCAATGTAGGAGAACCCTTTTTCCTTCAGTGTGAAGGAACATGACATCAAGTACTGGAAGAGTATCACAGATAAATAAAGCAGCTAAGATCCAGTAGGAAACACTAAAAATGGCCTTTTCCCAAAAAATTATTAAAAAAATACCACTTTCTTAGGAAAAAAAAATAATCACAAGTCAATTAGCTTTCAACTTTTTAATACACAGATTATAAAGACAGAGCTTTAAGTTTATTACTGTGAAAGCATTCTGCTTAGCTTAGTGAATATAAGCACTTCTTACTCTCCTGCTTCTTCATATTGACTACTGAGATTCAGTCAGTTGATTCAAGAGTTGGTTTATTTATCCCCTGGCATTAGCTAGTAAATTACAAGTTCAAGGTATGCTTCCTCAGAAGACTAGGCTTTCACGGTAACTAATTAAAATAATTGTAGTGTACACACTTCACTGAATAATTAGCTTGATAAAGTAATACAATAAGAGTTATGGCATGGCAAAATCATGTACTAAAGTAACATAAAAGGTACATGAATGGACAGTAATCACGTAAATGGAAGCTGAAAATAAAAACTGAGGTAGAAAAGTAACTACTTAAATTCCAAATTAAAGGTTGTTTCAAAGACACACTCATAGGAAAATTATCAATTTGAGCAAAGTGTTACTGAATTTCCCTACAAGCAGCAATATGTTTCAACAAAGGATTTGGCTTCTGCTGATGGAAACTTTAGTTCACGGTTAAAAGAATGCAATACTAAACATCTTTTTATTTTAATCAATAAGATAAAATACCTTAACTTATGTAAGATAATAAGATATGATCATACCAATCTCAACTTAATAAAATAAAACAAATGTTTAGGGGTTACAGGGCATTCAAACCAGATTTTTGACCTTTTGCCTTTGAAATACCCAGACAAGTACATTTTGCATCTCGTTTTTTTCAGTCTATGTAAAGCTGAATTGAACCTTAGCACATCTACCCACCTATCTACTACATTCAGCTTACGTATTATGCATATTTTTATCCTAGTCTTCATATATTTCCTTCATGATTTTAAACTAAATAGTACACTATACACTGCTAAAAGTATTATGACTAACTGATAAATGTATACTTTCTCAGTCTTACCAAAGTAATTCCAGTACTCCAGATTTCAGGTAGCAGAGATAAACTACCAGACATTTAACTGGGTACTTAATAAAAACACCAATATCTAAATGTATTTAAAAAATATGAATGACGACAACAGAACAGTAAGTCATCAACAGGCAATTATACATTTTTCTTGTTGATGTTGTTAGAAGCTAACATGTCCATTTTTTAAAGAGTCTAAAAGCATCCATTGTTCCTCAATTTAACTAATCTGCTTGTTATTATTGGTAAAATATGGTTAAAAATATGGTATTATTACCATGTTTTTCAAACATGGATCCTTTTGCATGGGATCACTGAAAACTTCAAATCTGAAGATGATGATGATTACCTCCTGCATTTCTCATCTACTTACGTATATATTTTAAAGGCTTTCATTTATCAGTATCCTCTGACATTACAATGTCACCCAAGGAAGACAGATCATCACTGTTTTTCACTGAAACATTATTAAAACTTGTGCACACTAGTAACAGCAGCCATTCTTCAAATCAGTCTTTTCTTTCTAACTGTTTCTTAATCACACCATAGAGAGCAAAGAATTTTTTTCCAGAAATCACCACTAACATTTCCTACAGATTTAGCATATTGGCTTTATTTTTCTAAATTCTTCAATGTGATGAATTGTTTTGAACACATATTATCTTTTCAAAATGCTGATTAAATAACCTAAATAACATCAGGAACTGAACTGCACAGGAAAAACTTACATATAAAAGAATATATGAGTTAGGGGGAAAAAAACTGTATGTGCCAAGAAAGCTTAACCTATAGCTTACCGGTCATAGTCTCCATTACACAGTGCTCTGACAGAAATCTTGAACGCCTGCCACACTGGATTTAATGTATTTTTTATGACTTCTGTTTTGTGGCAGATTGTAAAACTGTAATAAAAAAAAGATATATTTTGTATTTATTTATTTTTTCTTTTGTGTCATCAAATAGGAATCAAAAGAGCTGTAATCTCTATTCACTCATACAATGTCCATATAAAATTTAATGTAAGAAAAAAAGAAATGCAGTGAAATCAGAGAGACGGGAGGACTGAAGAGAACACACCTGTTTGAGAGAGATTACAGACTAGGGTGCTAAACAGCTCTAAACCTAAAATGTTTTTACCCAAAACTTCGACAAGAATTACTACCATTCAGTGAGTTATTTCAGACAAGAGCAATCTCCATCCCACTTGTTTAAACAGGTCTTGTACAGCCAGTAGTCAGTCACAGATCCAGAAATAAAGCAGTCTGGTAAGGATTTGACTCTTGCTTAGCGAAGCGATTAAGAAACTAAGCCAAGGGAGTTGTGGCTTTCTGATTTTTGTTCCCCATTTTATGTCTATGATTTTTTAACCAGGGCTGTCTCAAGTAAAACATATAAGCCTCTGTGAGATCCCACGATCACCTTCTCTCAGGTGAAATACAATGAATTGTTTTAATGCATTCTGCTTTCTCTAAACGATGCAAAATTAAAATATTTATTTTGAATCTTCATCTTGGGGACTGAACTGTTCAAAAGAAATCAGGACACAAGGTCACTGGTGAAATCACTACTGAAATTCTACATACAGATATAACTAAAGTTGTCCTTTGAGGGAATATCTTCCTTACATTCTGAAGGCCTGTGTTTTTATCCTGGCTATGATTCAGAAGGCATGCCTGAAGCTGAGACAGAAAAGGGGTCATCCTTCTGCCCATGGGTGCAGAAGTAGTGCCCCAACCTCCTGTTGGATTCAGCAGACCAATAAAGAATCAGTGGCTCAACACTCACCTCTTGGAAGGAAGTGGGGAAGCATAGCACTCAAGGCCAAGAGAAACTGCATATACTAGCACTCCCAGTAATGCCCAGAGAAATTTCACTAATGACCTTAATACCATTCACAAAGGACCCATAACTTCTCCAGGTTTGCAATTTAAGATATTTCAGCGGTTATTTAGGAAGCTGTTCCTATAATCTGCCTCCAAGAGGAAAAGAGCAGGGAACAGACACACATATACCCATACACAGGTTTATGTTAACAACTGTTCCAGTTAAGCTACTGAAACAAGTAATATCATACATGTCTAGCCTTTCGTTTGATACAATGTTATAGGTGAGGACTATCAGTTTCCAAGAAAACTTAACTTGCCAATAGACACCCATGTAACCCGTATGTTGACCAGAAGTTAGCATGTCAAGTCTTAGCAGCAGAACAGCAGAGATTAACCCACTTTAACAAATTAAAGCATGGAAGTAGCAACAGCCAGTTGTAAAAAAAAAATTTCTATTTAAGATATTTTTGAATTCTATTTCCTAGAACTGTTAAAAAGATAAAAGATATTTCCAAATTTGCAGTATAAAATGTTTTTATCTAAAACAATTTCTAAGCATTAGCATATTCTGCAGCTACAATTTTGAGAATTCTATTTAAATTAAAGGCATACTATACCCCAACAAAAGTAATGCTATTTAACTATTTTTATTACAATTAATTTTCAGTGTCTATATTTATTACACATTTAACTCTTAAAACTCTGAGTTGCAATATTTGATCTATTTGTTACAATAGTTTTATTCTTATACTGCGTAACATGATATACTTAAATCCAACAAGCATTATAAAAGAAATACAGCTTAATCTGACAAATATAAAAAACCAAAACTATATTACCATCTGCAAATAAATAAGTTGCCTACTGTTTAGCAGCAGAAATACTTAACAGGCATCTACCTGCCATCTTCATTGCTTCGATGAAATACAAGGAAAGGATCAGATTTCCCAAAGAAGTCCTTCTTGTCTAGTTTGTTCGCACAAAATTGCATTAAAACTGAATCCTGAAATAGGTAATACAGAAAAGTTACATACATACAGTTTACTACACTAAATTAAAATTAAAAAATCATTGACTAATAACCATACAAATAGAAAACAAAATCAATGAGGGTATCTGCCTTCTAGATGCCCTCTACATATTCACATTCCTGTAATGTCTTTATAGTGCAATTTGAACTGCTGGAACCAAGAAGTCCTTTGTAAAGGGATGCAGAGGAAGGGTAAATTTCTGTGCTAAATGCCTCAGGATATTTCCAGTATTTTCTGATATCCAAAGTTGCATTCTCAGGGAAGTAGATGCACAGGCAAAAAATGCATATTAGAATTAATTTTAAAAACTCCAGTGAGACAGGATTAAGCCTTATTCCTTCAGTGACTTAAACCTGCAGTTGTCTGCTCCAGCTGTCTGTAAAGCAAATGGCTTAGCAACTTGCTATTAAGAGTCTAGAAGCTTCCAGAAAATGATCCTGGAAGATACCAAATACACCCATTCTGATGACGAATAAGGAGAAAAGTTTCTTTGCTGTGGTCAGCCAAACTGATAGTCACACATGGTCTCCTCCTTGGGCAGAGTCAAGAATGCAAGAAGGATTATAAATGCAAAGATAAAAACTGCAGACTCACCAGCTAACTGGGGCAGGGCCTGCTGGAAGACTGTGTTCCATAAACAGGTCTACAGGTGTAACAGCAGCAAGAGGAAGACTAGGGAAAATGTGGGCTCACCACTGAGTAGGGCAGGGGACTAGGTGACAATGGACATGGAAAAGTTTGTGTTTCTCAGAGCTTTCTATGCCTTGGTCTTTGCTGGTAAGATTTGCCTTCAAGAATCTTGGCCACCCGAGACCCAGACCTGAGAAAGTCTGAAACAGGGATGACTTGCCCTTGGTAGGGAAGGACCAGGTAAGGGAACATTTAAACAGACTAGACATACAGAAGCCCACGGGACCTGATAGGATGCGCCTGTGAGTGCTGATGGAGTTGGCCAATGTCACTGTAAGGCCACTTTCGATTATCTTTGGAAAGTCATAATGTTCAGGGAAAGTTCCGGAGGACTTAGAGAAAGAAAATGTCACTCCTGTCTTTGAGAAAGGACAAGGGAGAGGATCCAGGCCAGTATTTCCTCAATCCCTGACAAGATGATAGAGCAAACAATCCTGGAAAACATTTCCAAACACATGGAAGACAAGGTGGCTGAGAGTCATCAGCATGGATTTACAAAGCGGAAATTCATGCCTGATCAACCTGAAGCCTTCCCTCATGAAATGAGTGTCTCAGTGGGTGAGGTGAGACTAGAGGATGTTGTTTATTGTTGACCTTAGCATGGCCTTAGATGCTGTCTCCCATAATATCCTTGTTCACAAACCGATGAATTACAGACTAGATAACTGCACAGTGAGGAAGACTGAAAACTGGCTGAACTGCTGGGCTTCAAAGTGTCATGATCAGTAGCACAAAGTCCAGCTGGACACCAGTCACTAGTGCTGTATCCCAGATGTCAAAAATGGGGCCAGTAATATTGAACATCTTCATTCATGACATGGATGATGGGACAGAGTAGACCCTCAGCAAGCTTGCAAATGATACAATACTAGAAGTCGCAGCTTATACACCAGATAGTTGTGCTGCCATTCCAATGCACCTGTACAGGCTGGAAAAACAAACCAACATGAACTTTACAGAGTTCAACAGAGGGAAATTTCAAGTACTGCACTTGGAGGGGAATAACCCCATGCACCAGTACAGGCTGCAGGCCAAACAGCTGGAAAGCAGCTTTGCAGAAAAGGACTAGGGGGTCTTGGTGGACACCAAGCTCACCAATGTGCCCTTGGCAGCAAAGATCCTGGGCTGCATTAGGAAGAGTGCTGACAGAAAGTTGAAAGAAGTAACTCGGCACTGGTGAGGCCACCCTGGAATACTTTGTTCAGTTCTGGGCTCTCCAGTACAAGAAAGACGTGGACAGGCTGGAGTGATTCCAGCAAAAAGGTCACTGAAATGATTAAGGGATTGGACCATCTCTCATATGAGAAGAGGCTGAGAGAGCTGGAATTATTTAGCCTGGAGAAGAGAAGGCTCAGGGGGGTCTTATCAATTTGTATAAATACCTGATGGGAGGGAGTAAACAGACTCTGGTTAGTGGTATCCAGTGGAAGAACAGGTGGTAACAGATACAAATTGAAATACAGGCAATTCCATTTAAATACAAGAAAAAACCTTTTTACTGTGAGTGTGGCAGAACACTGAAACAGAGAGACTGTGGTGTCTGCTTGGGCATACTCAAAACCTGACTGCACAGAGCCAACGAGTAACCTGCTCTAAGAAGAGCCAGGAGGGTCAGATTAGACAATCTCACAAGGTCTCTTCCAACATCAGCAATTCAGTGATTCTAAAAATCTTTGCTGTACTGAATATGAACTATAAAAGTTTGGCAAAAAATCTCAGAAGATCAGATAAGAATTAATCCAAATACTGAATAAACTTAGGTAGGAAAATATCCCAGAGAAAGTATGTGACAGCTGGTGAGACAGTGCAAGAGATTGTGTGAGAGAGTGTGCACATGAAGGAGCATGACGGAGAATGCAAAAGAGAGAGCAAGAGCGAGAGAGATACTGAGTCCCAAATTATTTGCCACCTCCCTTCAGTGATTTTGAACTAGTCATCACGTATGTAAAATTTCCTACTGCTAGATGGCAGTTAAATGAGACTGAGTTTGTGCACCCTATTAACATAACTGTGCAGGACTGGCAGGTTGCCTGGAAAAGGTAAGTAAGATTTGAGCCAATGTGCTATTCAAATATACCACTATACCACTTCTGCAGAGAAATAATACAAACTTGACTAAGCTGGAAATACAGCACAAAATTAAGGTTTTTACTTCAAATATCTAATGAACATAAGAAAATAAGGCCTAAACAGATTAGCTATTGGATATATTAATAAAAAGAGAAACATGACTACTGCACAAATAGAAAAAAATTAACCACTTATGACGTATTATAAAAGTTAGAAGTTATACAAAAGGCAAAGCATTACCCCCTCAATACCATCAAATTACAAAAACTAAGCCCCAGAAACAAATCTCTTCAAGCCTCAAGGTATTTTTGTAGGTTTATATATCTAATCTGGTACTCTCCAGATCCCCTGAACATTCTCATAAAATGTCTGATACTATTGCTTTCTTCATTTAAGATTTGCTGTCTTGTCATTGCAAACTCTTCAAAGATACACCCTACAGCCCCATCCAATATATACCATGCTTTGACAAACTGCCTCCTTCCTCAGATTCCAACTAGTCTTTATCACCCCACATCTGTAATTCTTCTGTATTCTTCCTTCCAGTTTCTGTTTCCCGTAGGCATCTGCCATTAATAGGCCATGGAAGTCTTCGCTTTCTTTAAAGAAAACTGTTTAAACTCTTCTTTTACGGTGATTCTTTGAAATACCTTACTAGTTTTTTCCCCATAAACATTAATTTCACATTTTTTAAATAATATGACTCGCTATTAGCATAAAACCTTTTAATTACAAGGTTAAAATTTTACTTTGATGTTCATGCAATGTCAATATTCCATAATGGAACTATAATTCCATGGCTGTAACAGATGGATCTTTGTTAAAAACTGGACACTAAGAGATTAAAATGTGATTAATTACTTAGGGAAAAAAAGACTAGATTTAAAACTCATCTAATAATCCAAACCTTTATGCTTCATATTGTTTTCTGCTTCTTTCTACTTCTTCTATCTAAAACTAAGAGTAACTGATAGGAAAAAAGTATCTTAACTTCTTACATATATCAAAATGCAAATTTATACATTATAACTTTCACAATCTGGTGCAGTGTAAATCACACATCATTTTAATTTTATTTTTCAAAAAGCAATGAACACACACTTACTCGGCAACAGCCTAGTTCCTCTGCTGTTACTATGACTGTTCCACATTTCTTCCCAGGAATTCCACTGTAAGAAAATACAACTACATCAACTCAGTTCCTTGATATAATTTATGAAAGTTAAAACTGACGCAGATAAGCACAAAGTAAGCTTTCAAGCCACAAAACTGATGGCATGCTATAGTTTCCCTTTTCTGTCACTTGTCCTGTGTAAAAAAGTTGGCTTATCCTAAGTGAATTGGTAAATGAGTTGCATATTTATTCTAACTAGTAAGAAACAAATCAGTTTCAATTTTAAAGGAAATAGCATAAAAAGTTTAAATATCAGAACTCCATTTTCCAGCCTCCCATTGATATTTTATTTAGAAATGACTCTACAACTTACTGATTTGTGAAAAGCATCCTTTTGCAAATATTCCTTAAACAAAATACCCAAAATATATTTAAAACTACACACCAGCCTTATTTTACAACATTCTGAAATGTTTATGAAGACACATAATAATCTCACCACTATATCAGATTCAGTAGTTGCAAAATAAAGTATAATTCACCCAGACAGCAATTAAAAACATGCTGCTGCAACACCAGAAAACACAAAACAAGATCCTTAGCATAAAGAGCAATACAGGAACAGAAAAGCCACACATAATCTTGTAAAATTCAGTGCCAGCAGCCTTTTGTGGGGGGTGGGATGGGAGGGGTGGAAGTACAAATATTGAGATGCAACTTTTTTGCATGATGCTATACTATAAATGAGAAGTTCTGCAATATCCTAATGTGTATTGGTGTGTCCATTAGCACACACCTTGGCAATTACTTCTAGATCTTTTTTCAAAACTAATGCTATTGCTTATGCTCATTTTATTTCTAGCTCTTTATTTCTTTATGTCTGTCTTGAAAATAATTATTTTAATAAAATTACTTTCCAAGAAGACATTAAGGTAAAATCATATTTTCAAATTGATTGTATTTTTTAGGTTTTTCTAAGAGAACTAGAGGGCACTCCAGTTCTTCTGTTATGACAAAACATTAACGTAAACTTTACTGTTGTTTGTATTTTGCTTATTAGTTTCCTTAATTGTTTTGAAATCTTTTACAGGGGTCAACAGTTTTAAATAAGTTTAGCAAGACTGTGGTATAATAAACAACTGGTGGGAAAATAGTTCTTAGAAGCAGATAAAAGTTTAGAAATTATGAATAGAGGAACAAATACTTATGCAAATTTATGCAAGCTCACTGAAACTCTTGTTTAGAAGTTGATGTTTAAGTTTATAAGGAATACATCAGGGAAAGCTGCTCCTATACCACTGCAGTCATTTGCCAGTAATCAGAGAGATACATGACTGCTCTCCTGGATCTCCTCAGTGCTACATGCTAAGTCTGAATTTCACAAGGAAAACAGTGGATTGGGAAACTATTCAAGTTTTTGTTGTGAAATTTTAAATGACGATTTAAATACATACAAAACTTATGGCACTCTTCCATTTAATGTGGTATGACTTATAAAGTACAATACTTTAAGATCAAACAGGATAATTTTCTTCAAATAACAGAAAAAAAGAATCTGGTCATTCCAAATGTTACACAGTACAATTCACAGTTTTATCAGCGTCTTCAAATCATATGGTTTTAAATCTGTCACCCTTCAACAGCTCAAGACCAAAAATTACCCATTTTAGCCTCTGTAGCAACAGGATGTTGAAATTGAAATCTCAGATTTTCAGAAGATGAAAAAGCTGCATTTTTTCTTTTGAACAGTACTTGAAGCTTGTCGTGGTTTAACACCAGCCAGCAACTAAGCACCACGCAGCTGCTCGCTCACTCCCCCCCACCCAGTGGGATGGGGAGAGAATGGGAAGGAAAAAGGTAAAACTCGTGGGTTGAGATAAGAAGAGTTTAATAGAACAGAAAGGAAGAATCTAATAATGATGATAATAACAATAATAAAATTACAATAAAAAGAAAAGAATTGGAATAGACAAAACAAGTGATGGACAATGCAATTGCTCACTACTTGCCAACTGATGCCCAGTTAGTTCCTGAGCAGCGATCCACCCCCCAGACCAACTCCCCCCAGTTTATATACTGGGCATGATGTCATATGGTATGGAATACCCCTCTGGCCAGTTGGGGTCAGCTGCCCTGGCTGTGTCCCCTCCCAACTCCTTGTGCCCCTCCAGCCTTCTTGCTGGCTGGGCATGAGAAGCTGAAAAATCCTGGAGTTAGTAGAAACACTACTTAGCAACAACTATGAAGATCACTGTGTTTTCAACATTCTTCTCATACTGAATCCAAGACATAACACTATACCAGCTACTAGAAAGAAAATTAACTGTATCCCAGCCAAACCCAGGACAAGCTTGAAAAACTCTTGAAATTTGGTAGTAACAGCAGTAGTAGAAATGACTTAGTTATCAGGGTGATATTGACCTTACATGGTAAAATGTTTCAAGGAACAAATGACCACGACCCCAGCTTTGACAGGAAAGGAAGAAATAGAAATTTCAGAAATGTAACAAAAAACCCAGAAGTCCCCAGCACCACAATTCTGCAGGTTATTCCACCTCAAATAGAAAGCACTGGTATCAGAATTACCATTACCTGAACCAAAATTCTTCCTACTGAAGTATTTGAGCCCAGTTAACTGTGCCATTAGGGACTTATTTGAGATGTAGTCTGGGCAATGACAGTACTTTGAAGAAACAGCATCAAACATTTCCTTTGGTATGAAAAGTCAAATAGATTTATGCCACTTCTAAAAGATTATTGTGTCATATGGTAGATTCTGAAAAATACAACTCTGATCATCTCCAGAAGAGCTGGAGGCCTGAAGTAAACTGTTGATAAGCAAGCCCCATTTCTGACAAACTGGTCACCAAACAGTTGCCATTTGATAGAGAACCTTCTGCCACCCTGCCTGCAGCTATAACACATGGCAGTCAATGTCTGCCTGTCTCAAACTGAGATTTGCACACGAAGACATTTATGCGAAGACATGCTTCATTTCATCCTATGAACATGAAGGCCAAGGGATCCCCAACCCCAAGAGATACATGTGTCTGGAATTATCACTCTGTAGGATAGGGGAAACTGGAGAGTCAATCCCCTGAAGATATGTGGGTGTGTATGTCAGAAAAAAAAGGAATTCTTGATTGTTGAGTAGATGTGAAAAGTACACACAGTATAATCATAGCTGAAAGCAGTGGGGGTGAGGTTTGGCTTGACATATCACCACGGTTCTCAAGGACACATGCCTTATAAAAGAAGGATAATTATTACCATGATGGCTGGCGAAGAGGTGAAATGCTTAATTGAGATTATCATACAATTTCTCTACAGAACAAAAAGTTCTCATTATTCAGGAACTAAAAACTCTACCAAGTGACCTCTACAGTTTGTGATGCTATTAAGTACAAACTTTGTATGCTTATCTTGAGACTACAAGCATGAAAAAAGTATTGGACAATTTGCAGACACTAAAGAGTTTGTTCTCTTACAAATTCCCTTACAAACCATTCATTAAGAAAAAAATCCTTAAATGTAAAGTCAGCACCCTTGCAAAAACTTCAGTGGTTGCAGATCAGCAAAATAGAAAGACCTTTAACTAGCAATAATGCCTTGTGAGAAAATAACAAAATAATTTCAAGCTGGTCTTATCACTGTAGGAAAATACATAACCTGGAGATTCAGCATTACAGACCAGTCCTTCCAATTGCCAGGGAAATACTGACTAATATGACCTTGAAGATGAGCATGTAAGAGTTCCACCTGTTTAAATGCAGAATGCAGTGCCACTGCCCATCTTCTTTAGCTTTAAGGAATAGCTGGCATTGAGCTGCCCTGGAATTGGTTCTATAGCACTGAAACAACAATACAGACTTCATATTCAGGCAACCAATTTCTCAGGCTAGGTTCCTCTGGAAAGGGTTACAGATAACGGTTTGTGGGGTAATAATGAGGCAATCTATATTGCATAATGACTGCCACCTCCAACACTCAGTGCTAGTTGTCTGACACTCAGATATAGAAAATGTGCCAGTCTAAGTGTGAATAGGGTGCAAACTGAATGTGAGGAAAATCTACATTTCAGTGGGTCCTACTGGTTTGAGAGCCCAGAACCTGTAGGTTTTCTACAGTTATCACCTCTTTTTGCACAGTATTTGAGGGAGCAAATAATCTGACTGTTAGAGGAACTGAACAGAAAACTATCATCAAATGAAAGGCCCTCAACAATACCTGCATGTCTCTAGACAAGACACAGTCCTGAAGAGTAAATATTGTCTCCTTAGAACAAACGATTCCACAACTGAGACACCACATCTGCAGCACCTTGAAAAGTTTGAAAGGAGACTTTGAAGACAACTGGGGCTTTAACAAGGACTGAAAGGAGAACCTTTCCAGCATTGGTGAAAAAGTCGGAGAAAGATGGCAATTTATCTGGGAATTCAAACCTGAGAGGTTAAACAGAGCCTCCAATTTTGCAAGCTGAAACAGCAGTGAGAGAGGATGGAACATTTTTCGGATCACTCAAAAATTTACAGTCTCATCCCTGAATTTACAGAACCTAGCCCTCTGGCAGTCACAACCACAGATAAGAGGATAGGACAAACATATAGGAAGTACCAATTCCAGAGTTCAGATGTTTTTCTATCAATTATGTTCACAGCAAGATGACAGAAGAAAGAACTTCCAAAAATAGGCCAGCTGGCTCCAGTACAGCCTCATTAGCAGGCAATGGCACTCAGATGTGAATAACTAGCATAGAATGCTCATTAGGCTTTGCAATGGCTCTGCCTCCTCATTAAAGGGAATCCCTACAGGAATGCACTTAGTAGATCCTGAAAGAAGCATTGCTCAGAGTTATAAATGGGGCAAGCATCTTCTCTCTAGGAAGACAGAACATGCAAATATCTAATTCTGAATAATGTCTGGGAAGCTTATGCTCTCTTGAGAGAAAAAAAAAAACGGTGTCATTTCTGAAAGTAGATATAGCTGCACCTCATCCTTTCATGCTAATACAACTGGGACATGCAAGGCCAGTCTGAGTAAATCTTACACATGGAGCTTGTCTTGAGAAGGCATTTAATGAATCTAGTAACCCAATAGGTAAAGAGAGTAAACGTTACTGTTAAAATGTCAGATTCTCCATTTCACCTGCTTTGTATGACTAGATTTGTTTTCCAAGAGAAATTATACAGAGCAAACATGCACCTCTGTAACTGGCCAGTCTGTAAAATAAAGTGCAACAGTGAAGTATGTTCTTGAATAAAGACGGTCATCATCACAGAGATAACAGGCTAGCGCACTACCATACTGGGAGCAAGAGTCTTCTGCAACAGACTGCACTGAATTCAAAGCCCTTAATGGTGTCAGAAACAGAGGGGGAGGTCCAGGAGACATCCTCATACCCACCAAGACCAAATACTATTCTGCTCATGCCTCAGAGGCATAAGACGCTGGTGCTTTTAAGACCAATGAAACTGCAAGTCATGCCTGTCATGAAGGTGAAGAAGAAAAACATGCATGTATATCTCCACTTTTGCACTCACCATGAAGATCAGTAGCAAGGTATGTTTCAGCCTGCCTGACAGACCACTGCAATGGTGACCATCTAGGCTTGAGATGCTTACCTTCATTTTGATGAAGGACAAGAGTATCCTTTTATAGTACTTTCTATGGGAACTTTCTCTGGTGATATACAATCTGACTTGGAGTTGGCCAGCTCATGGCAGCCATGGAGTCCTGAATCTCATGAGGTTCTTGTAAATGTCCAAAGTAGATAGATCTGAAGTTTAAGCTTCCAATCTTTGTAATTTTCATTTTGAAAGAATGTCAGAGCTTACTTCAATGCCAATCAGAGAATGGAATTCAAGCTTCTTGAGCTAGTAAAGTACAAAAAGTGCTACTTCGGTAGGGTAGCTGATTGGGACTAAAACAGCACTGGGCATTCTCTTCTTTGCACATCCATTGGCAGAGAACAGAAAGGGCAAAATGCTAATGAACTTCAGAAATACTGTGAAGAGAAAAAGCTCTCTGATCTCAAGTGAAGGATTACAAAGAACATTCAAGTAATGTGAACGTGGACTTCACATAACTTGGTAAAGAAAACAGTAAATTCAAAGCAGTAAATATCTTTAGGAACAGAAGACATGCAATGTTGTCAATTGAATTATTTTTATTTGAATATTAAGAGACATTAAACACGCATCTATAAGCAAACAATCCTGAAATGCAATGCAATGGTTTAATGAATAAAGTAGGACAATAAATGTCTGCTAGACACCAAGGTATCCAGACTTCAGAGAGTCCAGAGTGAACAATCAACCAGGTACAGTTGTCTAGCCACAGCACTGTCAAAAGCACCAATGACAAAATAAAACCTGAACATGGGAAAAAGCTGATAAAAAGTCACAAACACTTTCTCATTAACAAATATCTACCCACACTACATATACAAAAAGGAAGGTATATTTCAAAATCTTTCACACAGGCCCACACAACTGTGAGATAATTTTAAGGTCTTTTTTCAATAGAATCTTCACTGATGTCTTGTCCTTTCTCATAGCTAATTTCAAACTTTAAACTTCATCTGGTACTCACTTCAGACTTCACTTAACTAAGTGATAACAAACTGCTAAATGGATGATTTTTAATCTATGTTTAAAAAAAATTTCAGGAATTTTCTCAGAAAAAAAATGTGTACTGTGCTGAATAATTTACCACTCTGAAGACAGACAGAACTATAAAGACCTTCAAGAAGTCAGCAAGATTTGTCTTACTAAATATCGGTGTCTTCAAAGTCAGCACCTTTCTCTGACGAAGTCACCACAAGCTTCCAGTAGAGTCAACTAACAGCCAAAACAGTCAATGGAGTTGCAACAGTGCAATTCACTGTGGCAGTTAGCATACATTAGGCCTAGATAGTGAAAAGTTAGTGAACTTCTGTTTCAGTAGAAGTAAACAAAATAGGGCCAACCTCTTGACCCGATTGACAGGATAGTGTTTGTGTGCTCAAGTACATGGTCAAACTATGCAACCAACCTGCTCACCATCAAGAACTAAAAATATGTCCAGAACAAGTAGAGACTGTGTGTCCCCATCCCATGGTACTGAGGCCCTCCTGGGACAGCCCTGGTAGGAGCTGGGCAGGGGCTGTTTCTCTAATTGGGTTACTGGAGTTCCTCCACCTGCCTTGTACCTCTGTGCTCCCTTGTAGGTGTGGAGATGGGACTTCAATGGGCTGATGGCTCTCCTGGGATGGGTCTGTAAGTAGCCAGGGCAAGGTATTATTGGGGTTCCTCCACTTGCCATTGTGCCTCTCTTCTTTGTTTGCAGACAAGCTTCTTAATCATGTAACCTAACACACCTCTTCTATTACAACACTTACTATACTTGTCCTCAAAGCTACTTCCTGGACAAGTTTTTAAAAGTTTAATATCCAGAACAGGATTAAGAGGAGAATCACAAAACACAGTTGTCCAATAACAACAGTACTTGCTGAAGTTAACCACTTTTGTATGGTTGTATCAGAAATCTGATAATCTGATCAGCTGATTCTTCAGTGCAGGATTTTTTTTGCAGGAGGTAGATTACAATTAACAGTTTCCTACTGTTTCACAGTAGCCAAAATCTTATTAAACAGTAATTTAACACTCCCAATAGTGATGTAGCCAATTTTAGTTTTTGGGGGG